>NW_026920912.1:0-17884 GCF_032062105.1 Saccostrea cuccullata | reverse complement strand
CAATCCAAGAGTATACCAAGGGTGAAGTAAGAATCAGATAGAGTTATCTTTTAGACAAAAATTCTACACAGGAGTAAAAATAAATCTACTGCTGCATTCCCATTGTCTTTAAATCTACACATTAATGTCATAATGACCCTTGGTTTTAAAATTTAGCAGAAACACTGTTGACCCACTTTTAAGTTCTTACATTACTGACATAAACTGACCTGCTTTTTATCTCTTACATTACTAACACAAACTGACCTGCTTTTTATCTCTTACATAACTGACATGAACTTAACTACTTTTCAGCTGAAAAATTACTGACATAAACTGACCTGCTTTTCAGTTCTTACATTACTGACAAACTGACCCACTTTTTATCTCTTATATTACTGGCAAACTGACCCACTTTTTATTTCTTATATTACCGACATAAACTGACCTATATTTTATCTCTTACATTACTGACATAAACTGACCCGCTTTTCCCATCCATCCAGATCCAGGTCTCTGGAAAATTTTTCCGGATTTTAGTCTCGTCTTTTGAAAATGCAGTTACTGCGCCTGGAAGAGCTGGGGCATCGTCTTGTCTTTTATTACCTGGAGCAACTGCTCCCTCTGCGAACTCCTCAACTGAAATTAATCAGAAAAGATACTTCGTAAAAATATGACAGGTTTGTTAAGTTGGATTTCAGAAATAAGAAGAATTCTTAATTTTCTTTATACAGTCAAACCTCATTAAATCAAAGTCAATGGACGGAGAAAAATCTTTGAAATATCCCAGGATTCGATATATCAAGTATAAAATACTTAAAAGAATAGTGGTTTTGACTTTAAAATTAATTTGACATCTCCATGGTATTCAAGAACACAGACTTTAAGAAACTAATCAAAGCTCAACTGTAGACATTGTCAAGGTTCAGAAAAATAATTTGATTTCACAAGGATATAAATTCTATCTAACACTTTCAAAATCCTACTGACTTCCTGCTTAAATGAAGAAAATATTTCAAAAAAGAACCAACGCTTTCTTGAAGGAAAATATTCATATTGCGAATTTGCTATATATAGTTATACAAATTCGTTATATGGATATAACGAATTACGGATATAGCAAATTAAATTCACAGGTCCCCAGGACTATGCTATAACCGAGTTTTACTGTATCCTCTGAAAATCAGAATGCCTTAACATCAACTTACAATCAATGAAGCTCTCCATTTCTTTGTGAATAGTGGCATCCGTGAGACACATCACGCCAGCCATCTTAAACAAAATATTACTTTGTATCATTCACACTTAATTAAAAATATCTTCTTAATGTAAAATGTCCTTGATTTAATGAATCTTTTCTCATATCATTTTTATAGATTTATCAGCTAAATTCAAATAACCATGCAAGCAGACTTTTTAGCAAGGATTCAATTTTCGCAGTTTAGGAGAGACCTCTAAATATGAATATTGCTACAGTACAGGCAACGCGGATCCCGTATTTCCCGCGTCCCCGCCGCGGTATAATCACAACGCGGTATTTGGCCAGGTAGACAGGTAAACCGCGTTCCCTCCGCGGGAAATTCATCACTTACCTGTCCCCGCCGCGGTTAAATCATCGATCAATTACTGACAATTAGTATCGTAAACAAACGGGAGTTATCTCCCCGAATTGAAATTTGCGAATTTTCCCTGTAACAAAATAAAAACAAAAAAAACAAACAAACAAACAAACAAACAAAAAAACAAAAACAAAAACCCGTGTGTTTATTAATAAATTTTGCTATGAATAGAATTTAAACTAAGAAAAAATAAGTTTATTTTTGTTTCTAAAATTACATATCAATCTTTGAAATTGAATAGAAAATTTCATTAAATTGTTACGTCTTTGCAATTGGTTAATTATTTTATGTTATTAAGAATCTATCAAGAAACAAAATTAAATACTAGAAATTTAATTAGTTTTTTTTTTTAATCTTCATACTATATGCAAACTGTAATAAATGTTGAACTCAGACTGTTTAAGTTTCGATGAACGATTTTCAGCATTCATTTGAAAAAAAAAGATGTACATCTTTTAAAAAATGTACATCTTCATATTGTTTATTAATCAATTTCGATTTATTTTACATAAAATGTACAGGCTTTTTCTTAAAGTGTCAAATTACCGGAAAACATCCGATGACGAGCATTTGCAGTTACATGTAGTGGACACGTGAACTTAAATTTTCTTTATCCAAGATATCAAGAAAAAGTTCTATTCTTCTTTATTTCTCATCGTTTATGTTCTGTTCCCAAATTAAGTTAATTTAATTAATTAATTTTCTTATATATTATACATATTAATGTATTTCCCTCTTTTATATAAATGTGCAGGCATTTTTCTCAAATTGTCAAATGACTGGAAAGCATTCTTTGACGAGAGTTAACTTTGAGCACGTGAACTTTATACAAGAGATCAAGAAAAAATATCGTTTTTCACCTTCACATTAACATGTTTTACTTTTTAATACAATGTCTTTCTTTTAATTTTAATATTTCTCAATTTTCGTGTTCAATAGATAAGATAGGATGTGCAGATGTAATGATAAACTTCACAGACGAAATTATAGTTTATATTAATAAATATTCAATGCAAAAATTCATGTACTTTTGTTTTCTTTGACAAATTCTGTTTCTTTGTGTATTAAGTATTAGCCGCGATCATTTCCTGTGTATAGGGATTAGCAGTGCCTGAGCAGGAAACGACATGCCCTGGGGTTTTCACACCTGTCTTATAGTATACCTTGGGTAACGCTCGCTGGATGTGCACATCGTTGTCTAGCCATTCAACAACACATTTGATTCATTGTTTCATTATTATTTCATCGATATCATTTTCAGATGCGATATTAGCCTTGGAATTTGTGTCAAATTATTGTTGCTTTTTTTTTAACGGAGTGTATAAAAAGAATAAAATAAAAAAAAAAAAACTTTTAAAACAAATTAATGAAGTATTTGATATTAATTAAATCAAATAATGATCCATTACTATGTTATTTCGTGTCTTTTTATATCTGTACCAGTTAGAAGATTGGGAGAGAGAGAGAGAGAGGAGAGAGAGAGAAGAAAAATATCACAATATTAGGGCACGTGCATGATCGTTTTTCCTCCTTTTTGATCAGTATATCAATTTCTTAAGTCTAGCGAATAAAACTACCGCTGATTTATCAGTTTATTGACCATTTGTCGAATTTGTCTAAGTTTTATTGTTATTTATCGAGAGACTTGTTTATGATCCACTTTCTTCTTTCGTTTAGCATATGTACATTTGAATTACTTCCCTTTTTGTCCCCAGATTACAACGACAGATTTTGGTGGTAAAATAAAATGTATTTTTGTTATAAAATTTGATTAAGAAAAACACAGTATATTAAAATTGTCGAATTATTGAAAATATTTATTTGAAACAAAAAATTTAAAAAGGATTCTGTTTGCAACAAAAACATTCTTTATTTCATGCATTTTAATTCATGAGCTACACATGAAAAAAAAAACGGCTTCGTTTTACAATGTCGTAGGAAAACGCATACAGGTAATACACTCAGGTAACATTCTGTGTATATAGGTAGTATGTACACGAGACAGCGTCATTCCCTCCGGGCTTCTCATCCGCTTCAGTAAGCTCCACTCCACACCAAACTTACCTGAGGAAAACCGAACGGTTACACAGACATCTGAAAACTTAAGCATATGGCAACTTGCTGATTAAAATAAGTTAATTTCTATGTTGTGTGTTCAAATATTTTAAGAGCCCATATTTATGTTTGTGTTTTATTTGAACCGGAAAAATCTGAAATTTGTTTATGTCATAAACATGATTTTAGTAATTTTCGAAAAGAGCAGAAAATAGAAATACATTCAAATACTAGCTATGATATTATTGATATTATGAATAGAAATACCTGTGATTATTTTATTAACAAGAACCCCCCCCCCCCCCCACACACACAAAAAAATCGTCGATATTTAGTTCATAGTCTTACAGTGTGGCGCATAATAATGGAGCAACGGTATTCCTACACTTAGGCGTGTTTTGTTAAAATTTAATTGTAATTATGTATCATTATCTATCATCGTTTTTCATGCTATTATTTATAACAGACATGTATACAGAAGTAACGGTACTTTTCTAAATGAAACCAAATGACTGATATAATCTCGCAGATAAATAAACACATAGCTACATGTAACTGCAACTGCACGGGCTAATTGTGAACACCGGATTACAGTGCATATAAAGAGAAGCGATATCATGGCATTCTTTAAATCTTAATTATACCTTTTTAGCAATTTGAAGATCATTTGGGGTGGCATTATTGATTTTGAAAATAAACTTTAAGTTAATATTTTCAATAAATTATTCGACTTTATTTCATCCTATACTGTACATGTATTCATTTACTGTTAACAGACGTTTTTGAGAATTAATTAATTTTGAGTGACCATTGGTAAAAAAAAAAAAGAAAGATGTTTTTTATTAAACAATTTGATAAAACTTAAAAATGAATTTTTAAAGAATCCATGTAATGGTATAAATCTATTAATATTAATGTGGTCGTAATCCCCCCCCCCATTTCGACACGATTAAAAATCGACAATACTTTACAGGTAAGAACATCTAGTTGAAGAATAACGGTAGCGGGCCCCGCCGCGGTGTAAACACGGTCTCAGGTAGCACCGCGATCAAAACCCGCGACGGTGTAACGCGGAAAGGATTAATACACCGCGGAGGGGACGCGGTCTAATACGGGATCCGCGTTGCCTGTACTGTATCTCTCTGGACATTATCATGATTATAAATAAATATATTTATTCTAAGAAACTGTCATACTTCATAGATAAAGATAATACAGCTAAGCCATAATTAATTTGAATCAGATAATGTTTTGGTAAAATTTGAGATAATTGTTGGACAGTTAACATTTGTGTTGCCTGATTTGGCTTGTACTCACTGTAAGAATCTTAGCTGTGCTGTAGGATGGGTAGTAAGGATTAATTACAGTTCTCTTTTTCCTGTTCATGATCACAGGTCTATTAGGTCCATTTTCTGGATTACTTCCCATAGCATACATCTCTAAGCCTGTTAAAATCTGAAAAATCAACAAGTAATGCAATAGCTTACAATAGTTTTCACATTTTCTCCCCACCTCATAATGAATTATTTTTGCTGTGTACCGATACCTCTTTCTCTGTGATATCTATCGTCCCGAGAAGCTCCGATCCCTTGTCAATGGCCACCACTGCCACGTACGAGTTCTGTTCTGGTGTGGTCACTGTAAGAGTGACATCTGACCCCACCGCAGCTCGAGAAATCCCATACGACATCTTGGCCTGTGGTAATAAAAATTTTCAAGTAGAACATGGAGAATTAAATAGGAAATTTGAACTACATAATGATACTAGATCTACCTTAAATTACATAAGTTTGGCCAAAAAAAATTAATACATAGTTTCTCAGGCACCGCCGCATCAGTTCAAAAACAGATGCATTGATAAATTTTATTGACATATTGAAAAGGGAAATAACTCAATTTTCAATTTTTCCAAGTTGAAAAAGGAAATCGAGTTATTCCCCTTTTAATAAATGCAAAGATAGACGTTTTGATTAGAAATACAATACATTTCTTCTAAATTTACAGTATTTTATGAATTAACTTTTAAATAAATGTTTGGAATAACATTATTTAAAGTTAAATACATATTTTAACAAATTTCAGAAAACAAAAATTAAGAATTAGTAGATATTATCATTTTATTAAACAATTGGCTTAAAAAAAGTCAAACCTACTTCAAAAAAAAAAAAAAAAAAAAAAAAGCCTGCCTGCCGCATTGAATTTTGAATTTTTTGGCCTGAGAAACTATTCATTATTTTTTTTTTGGCCTTTTCTTGTTTTTTTGCAACAATTAAAAGGTGAAAGTATACATTGGACGTAAATATATGCATTTCTAAGGTCTTGTAAATTTCTCTGTTACCTTGGCATTTAAATTGAGGTTGACTTTGATTTTCTGCATTGCTGTAAGCAGGTAACCATTGGATACACCATATACCATTACTGTTGCCATGGGAGACATCCACCTGCTGACAGTCACAGGAAGTATTGCTGATGTAGTCTGTCCAAAGTCAACTGTACCACTGGTCACAGACATGCCTTTACTGAAAACCTACAATCATAAACAATACCCTGGTGACAGACATGTCTTAACTGAACCTACCTGGTATATACGGAGATATCCTAACTAGTATTTACTGGAATACCCTACCTAGTATATACTGGGATATCCTACCTGGTATATACTGGTATATCCTACCTGGTATACACTGGGATACCCTACCTGGTATATCCTACCTGGTATATACTGGGATACCCTACCTGGTATATCCCACCTGGTATATACTGGGATACCCTACCTGGTATATCCCACCTGGTATATACTGGGATACCCTACCTGGTATATCCTACCTGGTATATACTGGGATACCCTACCTGGTACACCCTACCTGGTATATACTGGGATACCCTACCTGGTACACCCTACCTGGTATATACTGGGATAACCTACCTGGTATATACTGGGATACCCTACCTGGTATATCCTACCTGGTATATACTGGGATACCCTACCTGGTATATACTGGGATACCCTACCTGGTATATACTGGGATACCCTACCTGGTATATACTGGGATACCCTACCTGGTATATACTGGGATACCCTACCTGGTATACCCTACCTGGTATATACTGGGATACCCTACCTGGTATACCCTACCTGGTATATACTGGGATACCCTACCTGGTATATCCTACCTGGTATATACTGGGATACCCTACCTAATATACCCTACCTGGTATATACTGGGATACCCTACCTAGAATACCCTACCTGGTATTTACTGGAATACCCTACCTGGTATATACTAGGATACCCTACCTGGTGTATCCTACCTAGTATATACTGGGATACCCTACCTGGTATATCCTACCTAGTATATACTGGGATACCCTACCTGGTATATCCTACCTAGTATATACTGGGATACCCTACCTGGTATATCCTACCTAGTATATACTGGGATACCCTACCTGGTATATCCTACCTAGTATATACTGGGATACCCTACCTGGTATATACTGGGATACCCTACCTAGAATACCCTACCTGGTATTTACTGGAATACCCTACCTGGTATATACTGGGATACCCTACCTGGTATATCCTACCTGGTATATACTGGGATACTCTACCTGATAGAAAACTGTTAGATCCAGAGAAGACTGGTCAGACTTGTGCACCTTAAACTTGGCAACATCTCCAACATTAAACTGAAAGAAAGGAAAGAATACTAATTAAACCAATTTTTTTAGGAATAGTAATCAATGATCATAATAACCTGCAATTTTCTCTCAAATTTACAAGTATATAAATGGAGACAGTTGTTTTCAGGATGAATAACCTATTTGAATTCATTCAATAAAGGTGTAGAGGTAAATTTCTGTTTAATGGGCCCGTTGGTATATATGATCCCCCTGTAGTTCTTTATGTCAAAACAGGAAGCATGTGTAGCATGTTTACAGCTCCACTCTGAGTTCATTCACAGGGGATCAAAGCCAAACAATGGCGCTGTGGAAAATTAGATTCTGAGACTGACCTCTACATTGTCATTTTAATTTACTCATGTCTGCACATGATATTGTTCGACCATTTCATGAAGAATGTCTTCAGTACCATACAATGTCTAATACAGATAGATCTTCATCCTTGTCACAGACCACTTTATAAAATTCTAGTTCAGCTGTTTTCCTTTTGTATGTCAACTTTTGTATGTCAAAAATATCATGGTATACAAAGATTTTACTATGTTAAAACAACTCTTGACAGAATTCTGTAATTTGCTATACATGGCTTAATATGGTAGTGACAAGTGCTGATCCATCTTGTCTTGAGAATGACATAAAATGACGCTTCTTTGTCAAAGAAATATAGCTCAGTTTCCAAGTATTCTTAATCATAAAATATTGTTGAAATTGTTTCTATCTCATTTTCAGGAATGTGTGAAAGAAACTACATGCTAAAAGTGAGTTTTTTTAAAATGAACATGAACATAAAAATTTGTGCATGAAATGTAGGTGATTTCTGAAGCCATAGACTTTTGGTTTATGACTGAATTTAATTAAAAGTGCAGGAAATCGGTACTGAGTAGACAACAAAAAAGGGTTAGAACTCATTGTGGCAATTATCATTTTTATTAAGTATGAATTCAAGTTTGTTCAAGTCATCAAGTAAAACCTGCCAGTCAACTTCATTAGAAACAAGATAATGCATTGTCGAATTGAGATGCGAGTCAAATCTCCCGAGCCCCCGTTTTAATAACAATGATACTCTAATGACAAAAAATCTGTTTAAGAACAAAAATCAGGATCTAAACTATTTGTAATATAACAAGTTAGTTTCTGATTCATCTCCATCAGTGACCATTCCTAAATGCAACATCCAATCAAGATTGTCCAAGGGAATGGAGTAGCTAGCTCATAAAGTTTTAACAGGGATTAATACTATATGTAATACCAATGCCAGTGGTGGCTATATAGAAAGAATAGAGTAAAAGCTCTTTGTCCTTGGCAAGGTGTGCTAAAAAAGTAATCGTAAGGGAGCATAATTGTCCCATAAAACCTATATAGAAGGATTTCAGCCTTTCATTTCCATCACAAAATCATTGTCTTCATGTATTTGATAGTTCCTCTGCACATAAATAGTACTTATTTCAGGAACTTACTGCCCGTTAGTTTGCAGATGCCTGGAAATGAGACCAACCAAAGGGCCATCATCAAGCCCTCTTGTCTTGTGGTCAAATATGTGGGTGTCTGATGATGTGTAGTTTCACTTTTATTTACAGACAAAAGGTTAAGATTTTTCTTCTGTTTATATATATATATACATCATACAAGAAAATACAAATGACTGAATAGTTACATGGTTATATTTTGTCTATGCAATGCATTTACAGAGGGGGAAATAACACTTCTAAATAAAATTTGATTGTTAAAATGTACAAATCAAATCTCTAATTTTATTTTTAAAAAATTCAACAACTCTGAAACTTCTAATGTGCTAACAGTATCTTACTAATGCTGTCTGAAATCGCGAAATGAGCTTTTTACTATTAGCAGCGCTAAGCCACTAAACCAGGTAGTACTAAGATTTACTTCATGCAGCTCTAATGAAAGCTTAACATCCATAGTAATATTTAGTTTTTATCCACTAGACATTTTTGCCATTAATCTGTCTAACTACTGCCAAAGGTTCTAATAACTAGCAGCTCTTTCCTTCATTCAGACCAGCTGAAAAAAACTCAAGTCACTTGAGGTCAGTAGAAAAGTGGGCACTCTTTTTTCCCCCAGCTAAATGCTTGCCATAAAGAATCATTATTTCAAAAGACCTGATAGCAATAATACATGAACATACAATGCCATTAGATCAGGAATACCATTAATATAATGTTAGAGTAGTCATTATACTTCGGGGGACCCTCGACTTTGTAAGGCTTGTTTTGTCACCAGATGGCAGAGTTTGGTTAAGATCCATCATAAACTACTACTCATGCAGACCCTAGACTCTGGCACAAATAAAGCCTCTGCCTGCTGAACAATCTCTTGACTGGATATTCACCTTTAGTATCATGATGAGGCTAAAATAAAAAATCTTGAGTTTGTCTCCTCAAATGATACATCAAATTTTATTCAACTTTTTCAGCCAAAAAATTTTGTCAAAAAGGTTACATAGGCCTGATTTTGGCTACTCCTGGATAGGTAGCACATCACTGTACTACTATGTGATGAACAGAGACCTTCAATAAAAAAAAACTCATAAAGTTAAAAAATAAAATATATTGGCATATTTTTGGTCACCATCTTCAGTTACTGTGACCTTAAGTTTAATATAGCTCAGTGACCATACTGATAAATGACACACACATCATTCAAGATCTTTTTTTTTTCATGTAAATTACTATGAATGTGGATTCAATTTTATTCTAGTATCTAAGTAAATTCATGCTCTCACTTATACATGTATCAATTTGTATCAATTGGCTCTATGTAACAGGAACTTCATGGGATCAAGCTATGTTTTTTGAATGCCAAACATATGAAGTATACAAATAACTTGTATCTTGATGAAAGAGATCTTTCTGAGAAGATCTGTTTTCTTAACAGACAAATAGCCACTATGAGAGGACATTAATCAGACATCTTACCAACTTAGATACTGTAAAATAAGCAAACAGCATCTTCTACAAACAAAGAGGATGGGTTAAATTCACCATTGATGCTAATGAAGGACAGTGATTCCTTCAATTCTTACACATAACAAGCCAGTTGTAGCACTTGTATCACTTAAGGTGGAACAAAAATATTTTCACAATTTAGAATAAGAGATTATTTTTGAATTTAAGATTTCTATTCTTTACAGAACTCATCTCTCTGAGAAACAGAAATCAGGGTCAACTGATTTTGTCTTTCTGAGGTTTTGACATCAGGGTCACATGATTTTGTCTTTCTGAAGTTCTGACATCAGGGTCACATGATTTTGTCTTTCTGAGGTTTTGACATCAGAATCACATGATTTCGTCTTTCTGAGGTTCTGACATCAGGGTCACATGACTTTGTCTTTCTGAGGTTCTGACATCAGAATCACATGATTTTGTCTCTCTGAGGTTCTGACATGTGACATTAAAGTCACATGATTTTGTCTCTCTGAGGTTTTGACATCAGATACACATGATTTTGTCTCTCTGAGGTTCTGACATCAGGGTCACATGATTTTGTTTTGAGGTTCTGACATCAGGGTCACATGATTTTGTCTCTCTGAGGTTCTGACATCAGGGTCACATGATTTTGTCTTTCTGAGGTTATGACATCAGGGTTACATGATTTTGTCTCTCTGAGGTTATGACATCAGAGTCACATGATTTTGTCTTTCTGAGGTTCTGACATCAGGGTCACATGATTTGTCTCTCTGAGGTTATGACATCAGGGTTACATGATTTTGTCTTTCTGAGGTTATGACATCAGAGTCACATGATTATCTCTCTCTGAGGTTATGACATCAGGGTCACATGATTTTGTCTCTCTGAGGTTCTGACATCAGGGTCACATGATTTTGTCTCTCTGAGGTTCTGACATCAGGGTTACATGATTTTGTCTCTCTGAGGTTCTGACATCGGAATCACATGATTTTGTCTCTCTGAGGTTCTGACATCGGAATCACATGATTTTGTCTCTCTGAGGTTCTGACATCAAAGTCACATGATTTTGTCTCTCTGAGGTTATGACATGTGACATCAGGGTCTCATGATTTTGTCTCTCTGAGGTTCTGACATCAAAGTCACATGATTTTGTCTCTCTGAGCTACTGACATCAAAGTCACATGATTCTGTCTTTCTGAAGTTCTGACATGAGAATCACATGATTATCTCTCTCTGAGGTTCTGACATGAAAGTCACATGATTTAGTCTCTCTGAGGTTCTGACATGTGACATTAAAGTCACATGATTTTGTGTCTTTGAGGTTCTGATATGTGACATCAAAGTCTCATGAATTTGTCTTTCTGATGTTCTGACATCAGGGTCACATGATTTTGTCTTCCTGAGGTTCCGACATCAGGGTAACATGATTTTGTCTTTCTGAGGTTATGACATCAGGGTCACATGATTTTGTCTTTCTGAGGTTCTGACATGTGACATCAAAGTCACATGATCTTGTCTCTCTGAAGTTATGACAACAGGGTCACATGATTTTTTCTTTCGGAGGTTCTGGCATCAGAGTCACATGATTATGTCCCTCTGAGGTTCTGACATGTGACATCAAAGTCACATGATTTTGTCTCTCTGAGGTTCTGACATCAAAGTCACATGATTTTGTCTCTCTGAGGTTCTGACATGTGACATTAAAGTCACATGATTTTGTCTCTCTGAGTTTCTTACATGTGACATTAAAGTCACATGATTTTGTCTCTCTGAGGTTCTGACATGTGACATCAAAGTCTCATAATTTTGTCTTTCTGAGGTTCTTATATCAGGGTCACATGATTTTGTCTTTCTGGGATTCTGACATCAGAGTCACATGATTTTGTCTTTCTGGGGTTCCGACATCAGTCTCACATGATTATGTCTTTCTGAGGTTCTGACATCAGGGTCACATGATTTTGTCTCTCTGAGGTTCTGACATCAGGGTCACATGATTTTGTTTTGAGGTTCTGACATCAGTCTCACATGATTATGTCTTTCTGAGGTTCTGACATCAGGGTCACATGATTTTGTCTTTCTGAGGTTATGACATCAGGGTTACATGATTTTGTCTTTCTGAGGTTCTGACATCAGAATCACATGATTTTGTCTTTCTGAGGTACTGACATCAGGGTCACATGATTTTGTCTCTCTGAGCTACTGACATCAAAGTCACTTGATTTTGTCTTTCTGAGCTACTGATATTAGGGTCACATGATTATGACTTCATCCATGTCACATGATTATGTGTTCCTGTGTTAGTCACAGTGTAAGGATTAAGAAAAGAAAGAAAATGTCTAAGTGAAAGTGTGAAATTTATAAACTGAATAAAAGCAAAAATGACAATTTGTCACAATGAGAAAGAAAACCAAACTTTTATTTTGTCATGTGTAAAGGAATTCAGATATTAAACAAAATTCAATAGTTTCCTAAATCCCTTCACAAAAATACTCCCTGGACATTTATCAGATAGACAGAGTAAATAAAACTGCTAAGGATTCTCCAAATATGTTGTTAAAATCCATGTTTACAGTGTTTTAAATCTCACAATCAGTTAGCATTGACATCTTAACTGCTCAACTAACATGTCACAGCTCATACAACACTGTCTTATGAAACTATAGAGGCAAAAAAAAAATCAAAGAATAGACAGAAAATTCAATATTTTGCATCTGAATATAGAACTTTAGTTGAGTCTCGATGCTCAATGCCCAAAACTGCCTTTTACAGGACTAAATATGCAGCCTCCCATGAACTAAATTAGCAGCCTAGCTCCCACAAAGAAATGGGGAGTCCCTAAACTTGAATGAAGAGATCTTAAATGAATGTTAGCTATTGACAAGCACCCAACAATCAAGACTTCTTTTCCACCTACTAATACAGCTCCATGTAATATGTGACCCTATAGTGTAAATATACACAAGTTTCATTAGGTCTTACTGTTTGAACATTGATAATATATGTCTCCACGGTTTATTCACCTGAAATGACCTTTCAAATAGTGGAGTTTCCATCATTTATAAGACTAGCTGTCAATATAACAATAAATTTCTTATTAACACACTGACAGTCTTTAGATCACAATTGGCAAGCATATGCTGATGTGAATTAATGTAAGTATAACTTTTGTTATTTTCATTTTTTCTTTAAATTTCTAATTGTTAATTTAAGAATATCTAAATCAACTTGAAATTGATAACAAGTATTTAAATAAATAAAAATACTTGTATGAAATAAGAGGCTTTCTTTTTTGCTTTCAAGTGGAAATTAACACTTAAAATAATGTTGGCAAAACTTCAATAATTCATATTAGTTGTTACGATGCATGCATTTAGGGTGAATTTTGTACTTCACATATATTTTAATGAAAACATAAAAAATGGTTAATATATTACACAAGATGTGTGTCATGAAAGAAAAGAAAGGGTTTTGAAGTTGAAGGTAACTAATTAACCCTATAATATGTTCAAGAAAAAATAGTTATTATAGAATATCAAAGGAGAAGTGGAAGTCATTTGAAGCTTTTATCAAGTTATTCCTTAAACCATTGTTAATAATAGCAGAAAAAAACTCAAGGCCAAATTCAAGGTCAATTCATAATTTTAACTGTATCATTAAATCTGCTACAGCATTATATAAACATTTTTACAGACTAAATTTTGAGAGGGAGAGAGAGAAAGGGAGGGAGAGAAAAAAGTTGAAATTTTATCACATTTTTATTCACATCCATATATTTCATGAATAAGATTTTTCATTTCATAACAAATTTTGGCAATACTTTTGATTTCACTTAATTCTTGATGGTGTCACAAATCTCTTTGTCTCCATTTTTTTTATGCTAAAGTTTCGTAATAAAAATATCAATACTGGTATGTGAATTAAATTACATCTGACATTTTTTCTAGACATATAGAATTTTAAAGCCAAAAAACTTATGTATGTTACAAATTACTGTCTAATGCTCCCAAAATATTTCATTTTTTTTATTTTTTTCAATTAGAAATATCAATACTTATCTTAACTAAACCATTAATTAAATTTATTTCTTAATTCTTAAATTTATTTCTTAATTCTGTTCATAATGCACACATAAATGTATTAAGAGATCTGCACTTAACATCCTTAAAAATGTAAACAAATTTACAAAAGAAAAATTTTTCCAGATTTTTATTTCATCTCTTTTCAAAAGGGTAACATAAATATTTCCCATGGCAAAGAGTCATATTCCCAAACTACTTGACACATTATAATGCTCCATTACCCTTCAGAACTATAAAGAAGTTAAGAGAAATCATGTCCTACAAATAAAACCAGTGCAAATCCATCTAAGAATCAACTAATGGGAGCTAAGATTCTTTTTGATGACCATCATATGTAATATTCCCCAGTTTTGGGAGACCATTATATACTTCAGAGCTTATCAAATTTTGCCAATCTGAATATCCTACAAAGTTTGACCTGAAGCCTTGTCTTCTAGCACCGACAGAATCCACCGGATCAGCGAATTCAATCCGCTGATGGATGATGTGTCAATAGAAAACAAGGCCAGATTTATACTCTGTCAAATGAGGAAAAAACAGACTCCAAAGACCCATAGACTAGCAGGCTCTTCTCCTCACTGATAAAACAGGAAGGGCAGCGAGTTTATCCGGGCCTTAACAAAGACAGAATGGCATTAATATCTTGTCTCTTGGAAACTCGCTGAACAATGAACTTCTAATATATTTAACATATTCAATTCATTGATCTATTGCCTTTTTCTTTTCTTAAAAAAAATATCATTATCACTATAAACATTTAAGGATCATTTATCACAATTCAAATCTAATGGCAAATAAATAAAATTTCATATTATACATGTTAAAAACTGTCGACTGATAAAAATACTTTACTATTTAATGATAAAATAGATATCAATACTGAAATTCTATAGTTTTCAATTTATTGGTCTGGAAAAATTACTTATAAATTTCTTATTTCTAATGAACACAATGGAGTCCATGTAAAAATTACTTTAAAAAAAAATAGAGCGATTAAAAATGACTCATTTTTACATCAGCAATATTGAACAAATCATTAATTCCTTTTCAAAGTTTTTACAATAAAAACCAAAAAAATATTACACAAAATTGAACTGCATTTTTAGCCTAAAGGTTGGAACTTTATTTTATATTATTACTTTTACTTTTTGCACAGGAAAAAACCATCACAGCTGTAGTAATTCTGAATTTCCTGTATCATCTCTTAGAATGCAATATCTCTTTAATGAATGGGTACATTGACTTTGTATCTAGTGGAGCTATGCCCCATTTCATTTCAAACAACTAAAAATACAAGATTTTATTAGGACATATGGTTCCATAGCAAAACAAGTACTTATTAACACTGAACCTTCATAACATGGACTTCAAGGTCAGAAGTTGCTACAATATTGATGTATGATGAATCCATTTACGTCTCCCTCATTAGTTATTATGACAATATCAATTTTATAGGAGCTCTCCTGTTCTGGAGACATGTTAGGCCTAAGGGGTTGGGGACAAGCAACATCACAATAGATCTGATGTAATTAAAGATCTAGGATTAATGGATTTCATTGGTGAAGAGACACAAGATAGGGAAAGCTAAGCAAAACAGAGCATTTTAAAACTAAAATAATCTAAAGTACAGTTGTATGTGTTGTGCAAGACTGTTATTATTTCCCCCCTCTTTTCTCTTCTGAAAATTGCCACAAAACATAGGTAATCAGAGATTACAGAGCTCATCTCAACGAATGTTGTCTTTAAGTAAGGCAAAGTCACACGATTAACCAACAAGAAGTGTACATCCAAAATTTATGTAATTTTGATTTGATACTTTGGAATAGACCTATATAAAAACTTCAAACTAGTTCATCATCACGAAAACTAGATAGAATGTTCTATCGTTAAAATGATATTGACCTACGGACCCGGTTTAACGATAAAATTCGTTCCGTGTATTCGTAATGTAGCAGAAAGAAACACGGGCGATAACTCGCATAGTGCATTTACTAGGAACAATCTACAGAGTTCCGAATGTAAACATGGCAGGTAATTTGAATCGAGAGAAAAACGTTGAGAAAATTAATTGGATTTTCGTATTTATATGGATTATCTTTTGGGATAAAAGGCATAAGCAATCTCAAGAAGGTTTGTTTTGATTATTTTGGTAGTTATTCCCAGTGCAAATCATTTTATATTCTTCAAAATCGTTTCGGAGCGGATCCGCTTCGATTTGCTACATTGCAAGTATATGGGATGTATTCTAACTGTGGTGAGGGCCTGTACCGAGACACAGTTAGATTATTCTAACTACACGAAAACGTAATTAAAATCTAGCATCTGAAGCAATTTTGAGAGTTTTTATCCCTTGATGCATCATTTGTGCAAGTTTGGTTTATATAAGCCTTATAGTTTCTTGGTAATAGACCTGCACCCTTAACTTTTACCAGGTCCATTATCTTGAAAATGTATGTCGAATTCAGCATTTGAAGCAAGTCCATTAGTGTGCATCCTAAGATGTATCATCCATGCAAAGTTGCTCAACATAGATCTCAAAGTTACTTGAAAATGAAACCTGTATAAAAAGCTAACCTTTTCACTAATCCAGAAAATATATGTCAGATTCAGCATCCGAAGCCAGCCTAGCTGGTAGAATGCACCCTTAGATGTATAATCCATGCAAGTTTGGTTATCAAAGACCTCTAAGTTACTTGAAAATGAATCCTGCACCAAAAACTTTAACCTGTTCACTCATCCGGAAAATGTAGGTCAGATTCAGCATCCGAAGCAAGACCAAGAATATTTATGAAAATAGATTGTATTCTTGGGCTTTATTATACATTGTACTGAAGTATGTTTACTCTGCTAATGACCTGATGGTGAGAAATGATCCTAACTCAAGTTTATATCTTAAAGGTCAAGGTCACTATGGCCAATGATTAATATTATGTCTGATCTTAAATGCCTTTTATTAAAATCTAACTTGCGAATGCTGCCACAAATGACCTAAAGATTTGTCAAAATCTTGACTCAAGGTAATATTTAACAAGAGGCCCACGGGCCTTATAGGTCACCTGAGTATTTGTAACAACTTTCAAACACTTGAATTTGGATTAAACCAGAGGCCATGAAATTCACAATTCACAATTTTGAAAGAGGCACCATTGCTTATCATAATTATTAACTTAACATGCTTACTCTATTTACTTAATACCCAGAGGTAGATCAGAGTAACAAAGAGAAAATTCACTTCCACTTTATACCCAGCTGTGCACCTCACCCTAAAGGAACCACTGACCCAGGGGCCACATATTTCAAAATTTTGCAAATTTTACAAGAAAATGGTTGATCAATACCAAAGAGCAGATTTAAAAGCATTAATTTATTTTCAGACTATGTAGCCCCCCCCTCCTCTGACCCAGGGGGCATAAAATTCACAATTTTATAGGAGGCACTCTTGCTCATCATAACTATGTGCTTAGTTAATTTATTTAATACCCAAAAGCAGAGAAGAAGATTTTCAAAGAATAAATGCATTTTCACTATATAATTCATAGAG
>NW_026920911.1:0-18268 GCF_032062105.1 Saccostrea cuccullata | reverse complement strand
GAGGCCATGAAATTCACAATTCACAATTTTGAAAGAGGCACCATTGCTTATCATAATTAAAAAACTTAGCATGCTTACTCTACTTATTCAATACCCAGAGGTAGATCAGAGTTCAAAGAGAAAATGTTCTTCCACTTTTTAACCAGTTGTGCACCTCACCCCAAATGAACCACTGACCCTGGGGCCACATATTTCAAAATTTTGCAAATTTTATCATAAAATGGTTGATTAATACCAAAGAGCAGATTTCAAAGCATTAATTTGTTTTCAGACTATGTAACTCCCACCCCCACCCCCCTTGACCCAGGAGGGGGGGGGGGGCATAAAAAATAATCATTTTGCTAGATGCACCTTTCTTCATCATAAATATATATACTTGGATATTGGCATAAACCCAGAAGCAAAGGAAAATATTTTCAAAGAATTAATGTATTTTTACTGAATAATCAAAAGAGCCCAAACACCTGAACCCCTGATTCTGGGGCAATAAAATTCATAATTTTGGAAAAGGTACTTTTGTTTATAACTTTGTGCATAGTTAGTTTGATTAATACTCAAAAGCAGAGAAGATTTTCAAAGAATAAATGCATTTTCACAATATAATCAATAGAGCCCGCCCTAACATAAACCCTGACTCTGAGGCTATAAAATTTACAATTTTGGAAAAGGCACTTTTTGCTCATCATAACTTTGTGCTTAATTATGTTCCCCAAACGAAGTTGGGGAACATATTGTTTTTACTCTGTTTCTTAGTATTATTATTATTATTAAGGTCTTCCGTCTTCAGCGGAAGACCTTATTGTTTTTCTTAGGTTTCTTTTCCACTATTTTTATTATTGTTTTTTTTTCTTACCGATTTTGTGCGCGCGATTTTAGAACGCTCGATCGATTTTCATGAAACTTTTAGGTCTGATAGAACATCAAAAAACCTAGATATATATTTTTTTATTTTGATGACGTCACTTCCGGTTCCCAGTTTTCATGATTTAGTGATTTTTAAGGGTCACTTTGTCCCGGGTTTTCTCAAAAAGCACTCAACACAGAAGCATGAAATTTTCAGTGTTGCTTAGAGCAACCTTTGGAGAAGTGCACTAAGTATTCCCCATTTTCAAAAGTGAGTTATTTCCCCTGAAGGGAACTCTTTTACTGTGTTTAATACGCATGCGCTATAAATAAAGTCACTTCCGTGGACGTTCTTGATGTAAACATGTTCATGGTGTAATGCCTCTGTCATATGGAAAAATGTTATTGTGTTTGTGAATAAAAAAAAATCTTAACTGATTCATATTTTTTTAATTGCCCACTCATTGTCTCTTTCTGGATTTGTATTAATCTGTATAGTAGTATAATAAGGCGCTGTGTGTGCCCCCCCCCCCCCCCCCCCTTACAAAAAACAGAAAAGAAACAAATTACTATAAAATGCTGATGCATATTCGAATAGGCCTATTTAAAAAAAAAATAAATAAAAAAAAATAAATAAAATAAAAACAAATTTTCCGTAGTGGATGTTTGCAGACGGATTATCACTATTTACAAAATGTGCAGAACAACTGTAAGAATTTTTAGTTTTTACGAATTAATCTAGCATGCTGCAGCCATATTTTCTTCTCTGCATCTCTAGGAATTTTTTGGAGACTGATGACATGTCCATCTACAGTTTTACCCCTGAAATTGTTGCATATACAGCAGTTAAGTTCGTCTTCCGCAACCGATACCAAGAAACTGCGTTTTTGCTCGATTGTATGTCATAAAATAGATCTTTTACTTACAAGAACACATTTCACTGGCGGATTTAGGGGGCGTGGGACCCGCCCCCCCAAAATTTTCAAAGTATGATGTGACTAATATTTATAATGCCACATTTTGGTACAAAACTAACCAAACCACTGTTATTTTGCCTGGTTTTACTCTTTTAATAATCCATGAGCTTCCGGGGGCTGCGCCCCTGGGCCCCACCATTCAAAGTATGATATGACTAGTATTAAACACCTCATACTTTGGTACATCACTAACCAATACCACTATTAGTGAGTAATTAAATCGTTTATTGTAGTGGCATCTGTTACAATACAATGAGAATTGAGAAACATTCAATACAGTTATTATTCAAACATTCGGACCACTTTTAACAAAAATAATTTTAAAATATGCACTATTATTGTGCTTGGTTTTACTCTAAAATATAAGAAAACCCAGGAGCTTCCGGGGGCTTCGCCCCTGGGCCCCACCAGGGCTTCGCCCTGGACCCACTGGGGGCCTTATGGGCCCCCAGACCCCTTGCCTCAACAAAGTTATCCACGCCCCCCCTAACCACAAATCCTGTATCCGCCCCTGCATTTGGTGACAATTAAAGACCTATTTCATTTGAATTAACCGTGTTTCCAGAATTTTTTATTTGTAAAATAATTGATTCACTGCATGCATGCATAGTATTAAAAACTTTGAATGGAATTCTAAATGAATAATTTAATCTCATGTGCTCATGTAACGAAGAAAGACTAATTAAAATAGCATCGACCTGAATTCGTGTTACATTGTCGTATAAAGTCTGAGCTGCATTGAATCAAAGTTTTAGTGCAGGATCTAAGCATATGTACATGCATATTCCCGAGGAAAATACACATTTTGCTTTAGATCAGAGAATTGAAGCAGAAACACGAAATTGATACAATAATTTCCTAGCGTATTTCTTGTTAATTAACGGAAAACATTCTTTTCTCAAGTGTTATTCATGTTTTACTTTTTCTATTGAAAATGTTCATTGAAAGCTGCCATCCCCCCCCCCCCCCCACCCCCCAAAAAAAACACACACACAGTTTATACTACGGTAAAGCTATATAAGGGAAATGTAGTATTGTATGCCAAGGAACTGGTACTGGGAAAAAAGTAGCTTTTCGACTTTGGGCAAGGTTTTTCTTTGCTTGTAACTTTTCCAGGTAAGAAAAAACATATTTCTTTGGCTGCCCCCCCCCCCCCCCCCACACACACTTTTAAAGACGATGCTACGTGCCTGGCAATTCGTATAGCTTTCTAGAAAGGGGGGAGAGGCAACAGACCCTTTATAAAATCACTTATTATCTAAAAAAAATTGCAAAACGTTTCCTTCTTTTAAAATTTTTAATGCAGCGTGTAAGTTGATCACTATTTTATTGGATTATTGTAACGTGTAGTCCGCGGAAGTTGTGCTAGTGTAGAAGAGTTCCGATTTTGAGGGAGATAACTCACTTTTGAAAATGGGAATACCACAACTACCGGAAGTACGAAGCGCCGACGCTCGCTATGGCCCGAAAATAGTCCTATCAAGAATTTCAAAATTTTTACCTTCTTTTCTACGATAACTTTTTACCTAGAAATATTTTGTTAAAGCATGTAGAACAAAAAAGGTGTAGAATTCCAAGATCTTTCAAATGACATTTTGAAAAAGGGCTGGCCCCTTACATTAAGGGCCTGAAGGGCGAAAGTTTTTCCTTTATATCTTAAATAGTATTGACAATTTGTGATACGTCAAAAAAGCAAAGTTGTTCAAAATGTAAGCCTAATCTATTGAGTGTCAAGATACGTCCGGCGTCGTCACTTCCGGCCAAACCGGAAGTAGTCGGAAACGCGTATTTCTGCCGTTCTTGACAAGTTTTTTTGGTAACATATGTCTCGGGGAGCATTAAAACAAATTTTCCGTCCTCGTCGTCACTTCCGGTCAAACCGGAAGTAGCAAAAAATTGCTTTTTTGCATTAATTAACATGGATTTAGAGGATTCAAACCATTTTTGGCGTTATTCTATTTTTCTTAGAAATGAAAGCTACTTCCGGTCAAACATGACGGAAGACCTACTCGTTGCTTTGCAACGAGCTTTGCTCTAGTTATTATTATTTTTCTTCTTCCTGGGAAAATTTTGTCCACGAGTGATCTTGTTAACTACACATCTGACTTAGGTGAAACCTTTTTAGGGTTAGTAGGCATGTTATGTAGATTTGCCAAACAAAGGTCATTTTGCGCGCACGTGCTTGCAAGAGCGCGCACGTGCATTAGGTGAAATTACCAATATAATGGATATTGCCGTAACTTTTCTATTTTTTGATGAAATTTTTTGAAACTCATAATGTAAAGATACATTAGTAGTATAGACAAGATAGCATGGTCAAAATAGCAAGATTTCACGCGCATGCACGTGCGCTTTGCTCTGATTGGCTGAAACTAAAGTATCAATAACTTTCTTGTTTCTTGTCATAATCCTTTGAAATTTTGAACATAGTCCTACATAAATGATCTTCCACATGATATATAAGAATTTTCATGAAAGCATGCGCATGTGCGTGTGCTGCAAGCTGATTGGCTGAAACTTGAAATGGCTATATCTCCTTTGTTTTTTGACGAAATTCTTTGAAATTTAAAATATAGTCATGCATTGGGATATCCTACAAAATGATATAGAAAAAATATCATGAAATCACGCGCACGCACGTGTGCTGCAATTTGATTGGCTGAAACTTTAAATTGCTATTTCTCCTTTGTTTTTTGACGAAATTCTTTGAAATTTAAAATATAGTTATGCATTAGGATATCCTACAAAATGATATTTTAAAAAATCATGAAATCACGTGCATGCACGTGTGCTGCAATTTGATTGGCTGAAACTTTAAATGGCTATAACTCCCTTGTTTTTCAACCAAACAGGATGGGATTTAGAACATAGATAGATGTAAGGGACTCCTACAAGAAGGTATGATCATCATGAACGTGCACGCACGTGCGTGCATTTGAAACGAGTATATCTAAAACTACTCTTAAAAGACAAGATGATATGGTCATAACGCACATGCATTCACATGCGCTTGGGTGCAATGCTAAAAATTGAATATAATTGGTATCCTTCTGGAAAAACATTGTTAAAGTGAAAAATGCACAGAGTTTGTCTTATCTAATGAAGCTTACAGGGAATATGGCACCGAAGGGAGTTGGGGAAGCGTTTGGGGAACATCTGTGTAACGGTTCCCGTTACAATTAGCACTAGTTAGTTTATTTAATACTCAGAAGCAGAGAAGAAGGTTTTCAAAGAATAAATGCATTTTCACTATATAATCTATAGAGCCCCGCCCTAACACCAGAACCCCTGACCCTGGGGCCATAAAATTCGCAAATCTGAAAGAGGCGCTCTTTCTCATCATAACTATGTACTTAGTTAGTTTATTTAAAACCCAGAAGTAGAGAAGAAGATTTTCAAAGAATAAATGCATTTTCACTATATAATCTATAGAGCCCTGCCCTAACACTAGAACCCCTGACCCTGGAGCTTTAAAATTCACAAATCTGGAAGAGGCACTCTTTCTCATCATAACTATGTACTTAGTTTATTTAAAACCCAGAAGCAGAGAAGAAGATTTTCAAAGAATAAATGCATTTTCACTATATAATCTATAGAGCCCCGCCCTAACACTAGAACCCCTGACCCTGGGGCTATAAAATTCACAAATCTGGAAGAGGCACTCTTACTCATCATAACTATGTAATTAGTTAGTTTATTTAAAACCCAGAAGCAGAGAAGAAGATTTTCAAAGAATAAATGCATTTTCACTATATAATCTATAGAGCCCGCCCTAACACCAGAACCCCTGACCCTGGGGCCATAAAATTCACAAATCTGGAAGAGGCACTCTTGCTCATCATAACTATGTATTTAGTTAGTTTATCTAATACCCAGAAGCAGAGAAGAAGATTTTCAAAGAAATAATGCATTTTCACTATATAATCTATATAGCCCCGCCCTAGCACTAGAACCCCTGACCCTGGGGCCATGAATTTCACAATTTTGGTAGAGGACTCAATGCTTATTACATTCATGCTAACAGTTTGCCTGCTTGATGTCCAGGAGTAAAGAAGAAGATTTTTTAAGATTTCAATAATTTTAGTGGTTTTGGCCCCACCCTTCAGGCCCCAGGGGGGCAGGGACCATGAAATTCACAATTTTTGTTCCCCTTCACCCATAGATGCTGCATACCAAATTTGGTTGAAATGGGTTCAGTGGTTTCAGAGAAGAAGTTGAAAATGTTCAAATGTTAACACACGACACACGACGCACGACGATGGACGAAAACAGATAGCAATAGGTCACCTGAGTTACTCAGTTGACCTAAAAATGTCATAGTTTTCCACAAAATTAAAATTATTTTGTTGTAAGAGTTATCTTCTTTTGATTGTCACACTTCGCATGCGAACCAGTTTAATTGTGTCATCATTATGCAAATTCATTACAAGTTTTACCGAAAGTTTTAAGTACATGTATTTGTACTTAATTGAAAGTGACAAATTGGCATTGGAGAAATGGAGGAAATATGAAAAACTCAGTACAAAACCGTATAAGCATACCAGGTATGAGAAAAGAAAAAATAAAGTGCCACGCCACAGCATGATACGCCCGTCAAAAAATTAAAATTAACTAAATGGTTTAGAGTGCAAGAAAATCATGTCAACCTTGATTCTAAAATTTCAATATTTTTTTCTATTCCTTAAAATATTTGTTTATCCATCCCCTGTGGTGTAGGCATTAATCATAGCATCATTGATAGATTTCTATACTGGTTGTATTAGACCTTGTCAAATGCCCATCATATTAAACAATATCAAATTACCGGTAGTCTTAACAACTTAATCTATACAAAATTAATTTTGAAAATAAAATGCTGGCCATCAAATGACATATGCTATTTCAACTGACCAGCAGTTCTTCTGTCTAATTCCCAAAGGGTAACAGATAAGAAGATGCTGGCTAGTCTTCCTAAATTGAACTCATTAATTAATCTTAGACTGGATGCTTGTCTACTCGTTACTATAGATGAATGAATCTGAACTCTCTACCATAAAATATTTTTAAAAATATATAAAATACTCAATGATTTTTTTAAAAACATTTAATGACAGAAAGATTTTAATATGGGATTTCTATGGAAAATGGACATGCTGACTTGGACCAATCCTATGAAATTAGTTTTTTAGATTAATCATATTATATAATATCATATGAGTTTATTATGGAAAATCAAATTAGTGTTAATTACTTTTCATCAAATTCATTTAAATTAGAGGTACATTGTGCATTTTACGGAAGGTGCGGGGTTATAATTTTGCTTTGTGGGGTTATTAATAGTACAGTGGTGACTTGAGAGGTATCATTAGGAATTCAAACAAATGGTATATTGTGGGGTTAAAGGTCTATATTTGTGGGGTTAAAGATCTATATTTGTGGGGTTAAAGATCTATATTTGTGGGGTTAAAAATAAATTATTTAATATCAAGTCAACTTTACGGGCAACTAATTATAAGTACTTAAAATTGTTACTGTTTATCTGAAGAACTTAGAACGGATATTGCAATAACTTTTTTTCAACTACTGCCTAGCAGTAACAATGCAAAAAAATGTTTTTATTTGAGGATAACTTTTGCATCAAAGTAAATTAACCCATCATGTTTTCACATAAAGATGATAGACAAGAATATTCCAGAGAGTGTTAAACAAACAACCCCACTATGCTATATAGAAATAACAGACAACACTAACCCCATAAATTATAAGACAAACAACCCCAGTGTGTACTCTTATAAAGATAATAGACAACACTAACCCCATTAAGTGTTTGGACAACAACCCCACTATGTATTATCATAAAGATAAAGACAACACTAACCCCATAAAGATAAACCACCCCACTAGATAAAGATAATAGACAACACTAACCCCATAAAGTGTTTGGACAGCAACCCCACTATGTACTCTCATATAGATAATAGACAACACTAACCCCATCAAGTGTTTGGACAGCAACCCCACTATGAACTATCATAAAGATAATAGACAACACTAACCCCATAAAGCGTTCGGACAACAACCCCACTATGTACTCGCATAACAATAATAGACAACACTAACCCCATAAAGTGTTTAGACAGCAACCCCACTATGTTCTTATAAAGATAATAGACAACACTAACCCCATAAAGTGTTTGGACAGCAACCCCACTATGTACACTCATAAAGATAATAGACAACACTAACCCCATAAAGTGTTTGGACAGCAACCCCACTATGTTCTTATATAGATAATAGACAACACTAACCCCATAAAGTGTTTGGACAGCAACCCCACTATGTACTCTCATAAAGATAATAGACAACACTAACCCCATAAAGTGTTTGAACAGCAACCCCACTATACTCTCATAAAGATAATAGACAACACTAACCCCATAAAGTGTTTGGAGTACTCTCATAAAGATAATAGACAACACTAACCCCATAAAGTGTTTGAACAGCAACCCCACTATGTACTCTCATAAAGATAATAGACAACACTAACCCCATAAAGTGTTTGGACAGCAACCCCACTATGTACTTTCATAAAGATAATAGACAACACTAACCCCATAAAGTGTTTGGACAGCAACCCCACTATGTACTTTCATAAAGATAATAGACAACACTAACCCCATAAAGTGTTTGGACAGCAACCCCACTATGTACTTTCATAAAGATAATAGACAACACTAACCCCATAAAGTGTTTGGACACCACACTATGTACTTTCATAACCCCACAGCAACCCCACTATGTACTCTCATAAAGATAATAGACAACACTAACCCCATAAAGTGTTAGGACAACAACCCCACTAAGTCTTCTTATAAAGATAATAGACAACACTAACCCCATAATGTGTAACAACCCCATTATGTTCTTATATAAATAAAAGATAACATTAACCCCACAAAGTGTTAGACAAGAACCACAATATGTTCTGATAGAAAATATTAGACATCTTAGTAACCTCAGAGTGTTAAACAAACAACCCCGCTGTATTCTCATGTAACAGATACCAGTAACCATATGAATTTAAGTGTTTGAAAACCCCAGTATGTTCTAATATCAAAAAACTCTACCAGGGACTGGTAATAAAAGAACAAGAACCCCCACTATGTTCAATCGCAACTTCTCGAGCCTTTCTGACTAGCTGACAAATGACCTCGAATGTATTAGTTAGACGCCATGGCAACAACCCCCCCTTTTCATGATCTTCGAAATAAATGCATGAAGACCTTTTATCTGTGGAATATGGAGTTTAATTTTATTCAATGCTATGATATTACATAAAACTTACTATAAAAGGGACTTCTTACTTCCTCTATCCTATATTTGAAAAAAAAACAAGAAAAGCATAACCTTTAACATCAGGTGATGTTAATACATTCGAGGTTGTTTTTCCGAACTCTGACGGAAAGACCCTGAGTGAGATGATGCAATTGCCAGTACGTCATATCCTCTTTTTTTTACTATCAAAAATACCAAACTATATTTATAATACTTTTTCCTATTTTGATAACATACTTGAAAATTTGTTTTAAATATTTTTCAAACTATTTTTAATTGGATAATCTCTTTATCTTAACTGCTTATTTCTAATGAGAATTTTTCCTTTGAATCTGCTGGTGCATGAATTTGAAGTGTACATTATGCATCAAAAGCATACATAATTTCATTGTAAATTAATAATAATAAATAAAAGAGATGATCCTGATTTTTTAAAAAAAATTTAATCAAACTTTTCATTTACTCGACAAGATGAACACAGATAAGAAACATGTCAATAAATGTAGAACACAGAAAAAAACCCTCAAAATTTGAGACAATCTTCATAAATGTAAAAAAAAAACAAGTATATAGTGAGTTGTCAAATAACTCTAAAACTTGCATGGTGTTGCTACTTATTTTAAACAAAATATATTAATTTAAATGAAGTTTTAAGTGTGTAGTCTAATATCTCATCATTTTGCATTTTAAAATTGATATTTAAACAAAAATAACGATGTACATCCTTTTGGAAAATATACTCAAACTTACAGCTGCACCCCACTCCCATCCCCTAAAATAAAATGAAAAAAAAAAAAAACAACATGCAATTGATTTACAATTTTCAAAAAAATAAAAATCAAACAACATAAATGTACATTTCAGTTTAATAATTATTTCTCACATTTAAAATGAGATCGCTAATTAAAAAAGACGAAAACTATGACTGTTACTTAATGTATAGAAATTCACCATGACGAATGCAATGTTCATAAAAGATCCTTTTGTCTTAAAGCTGAACACTACTCATAAACATAAGTAATCAGAGATTACATAGCTCAATTCAAAAAATGATTACTTCAAGTAAGAAACGGTCTCACATTTAACTAATAATCAAGAAGTTAATTTAAGGTTTGCAGTAACTTGAGAATAGACATCCAAATACTTGAAACTAGTTGCCCATCAAGAAAATCACTCTCTACCATCAGCTCATACATTCACCTCTGTCGTTGGCTCGCGTATACACAGTTTTAAACACGAGAAATAGTGCGTTTGTTTTAATTCATTACAATTCAATTTCTATGCTTATGTCTGAATTTTGAGATAGATATTTACTAAATCAATCCAGACCTATTGATTTGAATTGAAACATTTTTTTCAAATATCAAGTTTTATACGTTATGTCAAAAATCTTGACGTGAGCCCAATGCAGAGGTGTCTGAGAGAGGAACGAACGACAACTCTGCATGGGAGATTGCAAGAAAATGTCATTCAATCCACGACCCCTGAAAATGTTATCTTTTTAAGATCAACTATCAAAAATCGATTCATCTTCTTTTTCTGAAAAGTAAGTCAGGTCCTAAATGTCGCCGTCTGGAGCAGACAATGGCAAGAATGAATCGGGATTGCGCTTGTTCTTCTGAAAAGTCTTTCATTCATACTTCATGTATACCTGTCAAAAAAAAAATACAGTAAAATATATTTATAAATGATAATGTTCAATTTTTTTTTTAACAGGTTATGTTTTAATTTATTGTAAAATAATATTGTTGTTTGATTTTATGGGCACTTATAACATGTACTAACCATCAATCTGGATGTCTTTGATAGTTGCTTTCCTTAAATTTGTGAACTATATTCAGATCACAAATTGTGTGTTCAAGTCATAGGTTTGTTCTTTCAACTTTATGAATGTCCGACGCATGCTGGTGTTGCTGCAAAAATAGAGCGGCCTAGATCATCAAAGTTCCACTGATGTTCACTTTCAGTATCTGAACTCTACAAAGGAATACAGAAGCAAATGTTTATTTATATCACATACAAAAATTCCGAGTTACTAATTAAAATTCATCGAAATTTATTTAAAGCATAGTTGTCATGTACTGTGAACTACTTTCTTATATATTGGTAAAAGGTGAAAAAGTACAGTCAAACTTGTTTTAAGCTTTGGGAAGTCCAGAAACTAGCCACTTAAGACAGGTGGCCTCTTATTCCAGTTTGCCCAAGAAGTAGCCAGTCAGTCAATAAATAAACAGCAATAACCACTACAGTTGATTTAATTAAACATGTCAATTTCACAAAACCTTTGTATGTGTGTATATATATATTAATCCATGCCTATTTAAAAAATATGAAATTAAAGAATTCCAAATTAAATTTTTAGGTTTTGTTCATAAGTGTTCAGAGTTCCAGAAACGCACCGGTCCACCGGGGATCCCCGGTGAACTTTGAATGGGACCGGTAAAATCTTAATTTTATTGGTCAAAATGTCCGATGGTTTTTTTTTTTTACAGACTGTATAACCTTTACATATAATCTTAACAAAATCATTTAATTCAATTGTCCTGACAATAAACAAATGCAAAACTAAAGGAATGAAAAAAAAAAAAAAACGTCAGGGCATCGCCAGATCTTGTTTAAATAAAATGTAGACGTTGATTGTCTACTATAAAAAGCTACATATTAAAATAATAATTTCCATAAGTCTGGGAGGAAAAACAGTTTTAAAAACCCTGTCAACAAATATTTTCCATGATAAATATATGCACTCTGTAGTTCTGACAGTAAAAAAAAATGTGACAATCTACTTTCGTTTTGAAGGAAACCAAGAGTGCTGTCTGCTTGAACAAAATTTGTTACCATTTTCTCATAATTTAATCTATTAGGATAATATTACACCAACTTCTGTTGCAATGTAGTAAAAGACAACAAATTTTTCTAATGTATTTGATAAATTTGCATATCTTTATATCATTAGCATAAAAATGTACAATTCTACTTTCGACGTTTTACCAGGAAAACGAGTTTGATATTGTAATATTTTTCCATGTATTATTTTCATAATTTTATTTTTAAAAACATCTGCTAAAATCATGTATTTCATTCTGATTTTTTTTACATGTATTTGACCTACCATTTATTATCTTCTCGTTTTAATCATATTTTTAACCAACTTCTGGATTGTATTAAATTTTAACTAGCATTTAAAATATCAGACGTTTACAATTCACTTTTCTAAAAATCATTTTTTACGAATATTTGCAGTATCTGGCACATAAAATACAAAAATCATTAGAATCATTTTTCAAGCCTGGAAATTTGCATATCTTTAACAATCATTAGTACATGTTGCAGGCTTTTAAAAACATTTTAAAAATCTTTCAGAAATATCGGTTTTACCATAATAAATTTATATTTTTCCGTTGGCACATAAAATACAAAAATCCAAAAGAAAAAAGCCTGGAAAACAACATATTTTCCAAACAATCAACAAGAGTTGCCATATACGAAAAAACATTTTAAATTGTCTTTTTTTAATCTGTCAGAAAGGACATATATAAATTTATACATGAATTAAGCGTTGGTCATCACACGCCTTAATATGCAACGTCACATATCAAAAAATTAATGCATACAAAGGCAAAATTATTACAAAATGCGAACAATTTCAATAATTTCTTATTTACACATATCATTCATTATATCGTTACAATTTCCAATCCTATAATATGTTAAATTTACATACAAAAAATTAATGTCCGGTAAATTTTGCAACTATCCGGTGAATTTTGAATATATTAGACAAGACAATTTCCGACTAGACAGTTTCGGGAACTCTTAGTGTTCTTTTGTAACATTCAAATCATTCAAGAAGAAATACATGTGTCTTACTACTATCTATTTTTTATAAGAAAAAATATAAAAGCTTTAATAAGAAAGACAGTTTATCTTTCAAATATAAAAGCTTTAATTAAAAGACAGTGTGAATTAAATAAAGTATAAAAATTTATTTCAGTAAGTGTCAATAAAATTCATTTAAAAACTTCACTATAATATGTTCAGGTAATGATCAGCAGTGTAACCCCCCCCCCCTTTCAATTAATCCTCGATCAACTACTTTGCTGAAGTTTTTAAAGTCAGTTTTTAAAGTCTGGTAAATTTTTAATATTATTTTTATAAAGCTGTCAGAATTTCTATCTAAAATACAGACACACACAAAAAATTATTCAATTGACCAAAGATTTGTATTTACGCAGTTTAAAATCATTCTACACAACACAGGTGTCAAGTGCAGTAGAGCGTAACTAATCCCTATCGATCGTCTCCTGATGGTGAAATTCACGAGATAATCATGCTATACAAAACATTTGTTTTGACAAGAGTTGCAATTAGAGCTTCTACACGGAATCAAAATCTAACAGGTGTGAAAATACTGATAGACCTGTATTAGCTAAGTTACATACTCTCACTGTAAATATTCAAAGTAATGATGAATTAATATTGTAAATTACAAAATGAAGCTTTAAGCTTGAATTTCTTTAAGTTTAGCTATAGAAAAACTATTAATTGTGATTTAATTCTTTTAAACTTTCAATGGTCGATCTTGAAAAATAAGTACAAATTGATCTTACAGGACAATTATATTTTTTCCATTAACACAAAGAGAGTTATATATACGTATCTAAAGGTAATTTGTTTAATTTCTTTAATAGGTGAATTTTTTTATCCGGCACATAATTACACAAGCGACTGTGTAAGCAATGTGACATATTGGGTATTTTAACAACTGATTAAAATGTCCTACACTCATTTATAAACATTGATTGTCATTTATCAAATTGATATACCACTAAATTTTACAACCTAATTATACAACCCCATGTTGATTCCTACGATTCCTACTTGCTGCGAAAATTTATTGCAGTGACATTAATTCCATTTTTCCATTCTGATTTTTTCTCTATAGATTAAGGTACGATTACAAGTACATGTAAACAAATGTGTGAAGAGTAGATAAACAATTGGTACGTATCTAGAACTAATTTGAGAGAGAGAGAGAGAGAGAGAGAGAGAGAGAGAGAGAGAGAGAGCAATTATACTACGAAACAGGATAAAATTAAAGCCAAAAATATTCAATTTGAAAAAAATTTAAACACGGATGATTTAAAAATTAATCGGAAGGGGCGGAAGAGGCGTGAAAAATCCAGAGATTTTGTCTCCCATCGGAAGAATCACATGTATTTATGTTATGAGATATCTGCATGTAATTACCATAGATATAGAGAAAATTCGAATTAAGAAAAAAACACGATCGTTTTTTGAAGTAAATAAGCCAAGTAGTACTCCAACACGGATTAAATTATGGAGATTTATTGACAGTTGGAGCATGCTATATGGAAAATTTAAATGGTTTGGATTTTTGTTGCAAAAAACGAGTGAAAATACGTACCAGGTGTGCTTTGCATGCATTGCATGTGTATAAATAATATTATCTTTTTTTACTGGCCAACGGGGCGACCTACTTGCAGAAAACCACTAGCCCGACCCCCGGGTATCGGTCGATTTTCATTGCAGACCTCTGATTAAAAAAAGAACTATCAGTGCATTCATTATAATTTTTTTCACAAAAGCCCGTTTTCAATCGGTATGTGTTTATGTGGACTACAAGTGTCCTTTCCTTGACTTTAAATAAATTCTACAACTGCATAATGTACGTATATGAATCATATCAAACAACTTACAAAGCTTTTTTTCAATGTGGTGCAACAAAATAGTAAGACTTACTGCATTTGCTTTTTGTGTTTTCGAATTTCCTCACTGCTAATACAAAATGTCCAAACACAGCTACTTCCGTATTCTGCGCATGCGCAGTTAGTTTTAAATATATGCGCATGCTCAGGTATTCGGAACTCCTCGATTCAATTACAGAACTCCTATAAACAGCAGATTTCTGAATGTCTGAGCGTTTTGGGCTAAGGACATGTCCAAAATTTGGACAAAGTCTTTGTGAGGTTAAATCTAATTTTAGGTTTTTCGACCTCATAGAGTAATTTTGAACGTAATTAGACCTCTTCATTATGGGGTTAACCCCACAGTACCCAAAAAACCCCACACTGCTGGAAAATACGTTAATTTTACCCCACAATGTACCTCTCGTAAGAACAGCTCGACGGACGGACGGACGGACGGACATGAAGCCTATAACATAATACGTCCCGTCTTAAGACGGGCGTATAAAAAGGTCCGAAACCATTATTTTAAACAAATAGCAGATATCATGACTATAGCTGAAATATGATAGCAATTTTACGTCTCTAGTATATGAATAGAAAATTCTCGAACGGGACGTAAAACAGCATACAATTAATCAACAGATTGTATGGTACGTAGTTTTTAATGACGCCAATATTCTAAACAACAATCCTAGGCTGCAAAATTTTTCGATTTAGAGACAAATTAATTCAATATGATGAATATAAAGTGCTGGTGGGGCAAGTAAAAATTGAAATAGGGCAAGTGAAATTTGACCATGTACTTGCCCGTGGGCAAGTGCTTGAAAAATCTATTTGTCAGCCCCTGCCATTATTTGTTTCTCATAAGATTTATCATTGTTGTTGAGAAAGAGTACAATATTTCTGCATTTTATTTCAATACTTTAAATACATGCATATTGCATGTACTTGTATATAAAACATTTACAATATTTGGTGAAAATTAGATTTTTGATAAATTAGTGAGGATCGATACATTATATTTTAGTGGCCCCTCATATAATACTCAAGACATTTAGCTATAGATTTAGCAGAGGTAGCTCTCTGTCAAAAGTGATAAACAGAACAAACAGCCAAAATGCGAAGTGTTTTACAATAGCAAGGTTCTAAAAATCTTTCTGAGGACAAACTTGACTCCTGTGAACTTATGGATTCTTTGTGGAAAGTTTGGGTGAAAATGATCATGTAGATCTGGAGATGTAATATCATTCCAATAACAGCATGTCACTTTGTTGGAGCATGTTAAAGTTTTACATGTTGATCACAACATTTCTTATCGATTGAATGTTTGATTCAATGAAAAGAATACTACTTTGCTTATGAACAGAGAACTAAATTGACTGCATTTATGACCACTTGTTGTTTCCTATTTCAACTGCTGTCCTCTTAAACAATCTTTCAATGCAATTGGTCAGTAGCATTAGTGTATTGCTGGATTCTCTATTTCATATCCAAAGTAATATTCATTTCATTGAAATCAAACATCCAATCAATGCAAAATGTGGTGGTCAACATGTGAAATTTTTGCACACTTGATCTAACAAAGTGACACACTGTTATTGGAGTGATGATAGTAAATATCAATTGTGAAAAGGTAAAAGACAGACAGAAGACAAACAGGCTATAAGAAAACCTTGAACTTCGACTAAGGTGAGCTAAAAAGGGGACTTAATTATGTTCTTAAAGTATCATAATGATTATTATTATAAGTGTTTCATAGACTAAATATTTCATTTTTGATATACCTGAAGTAGTTAAGGATATCCGATCCTCAGCCAGGAAGGATAACTCCAAAAATTAATATTTAATTTGAAATGCATCAAAATGTAGCTTGAAAATGAAATTTTTTCATGCAACAATTTTCATTATATTCATCTTTATAAGATTCAAGGTTTTTGGAAGTCTTAGAAAAGGTCTTATAAAAGTTGACATTTGTACCCTATAAAAGGAAAAAAAATATAGTTTTAGAGAAATAAGATTTTCTTGAATCCAGCCTTAGATACCAATGATTATTAGCATGATATGAAATGAGAAGTGATTTGTGGTGTCTTGCAATGATAGCAAAAGCCTTTTACACTATGTATTATACAATACATGACAGAAATAGAAGACAAAAAATACCAAATAAGTATAAAAATCATGACAATTTCTCTGAATGCCTGGATACCTATCGTTTTTTAACCTAAATATATTTGTTGATCAATTTGCAATTAGAAAATGCATAGCTGATATTCCTATTCGCTTATTCTGCAAAAATATTGGAGATTTGACGATTTTCCCTATATAATATGATTAACTTTAATCTTTAACTTAAAAGAAATACTGTGGATAAATTTACATAACTCTGTTGATTCAGAGATACTTTTATGAGTATTTTTGATTACTTAACTGCTTATTTTATAAACCTGAGGATCGGACTACCTTAATGCCAATGCTAAACATTCACTATTTAATACATGTACATACAATTACCTGTTTGTGATGTATTATTGATATTTAATATATTATACAAGTACCTGTTTGTGCTGTATTGTTGATATATAATATATAAAGTACCTGTTTGTGCTATACTGTTGATATATAATATATTAAAGTACCTGTTTGTGCTGTATTGTTGATATTTAATACTCAGTATATAAAGTACCTGTTTGTGCTGTATTGTTGATATTTAATACTCAGTATATAAAGTACCTGTTTGTGCTGTATTGTTGATATTTAATACTCAGTATATAAAGTACCTTTTTTGCTATTGTTGATATTTAATACTCAGTATATAAAGTACCTTTTTGTGCTGTATTGTTGATATTTAATACTCAGTATATAAAGTACCTGTTTGTGCTGTATTGTTGATATTTAATACTCAGTATATAAAGTACCTGTTTATTACCCCCAAAAACAACAAAGTTATCAAGTTTCATCTTTATTAATCTAACTTTAAATATTGCCTATAGGGCTCATGCAGCTATGTAATTTTTTACACAAAGTGATCTAAGTATTTATCAACAGCATCAAAAGAAGACTCAAATTATGACTCAATAGGATAGAATTTAACTCTGTGGAATTGAATGACAACAGGCTGAGATCAAGTAAAACTTGCTTATATGAAACATGCTCACTAGCACCTGATACATGAAGGCTGAGGGCAAGGCAATCTTGCCTATATGAGCTATGTCCACTGTGAGACATGCTCACTAGCACCTGATTCATGAAGGTTGAGGGCAACGTAGGTTTGCCTATATGAGCTATGTTCGCTAGCACCTGTGTAAAGAACAGAGTAATCCTACCTAAGTAGAGCTAGGCTTGCTCTGGATGAAATGTTTGATAATTGTCATAACATAAGTACTAACAATGATGCTGCATGATAGACGTACATGTACAATAAAA
>NW_026920910.1:0-181625 GCF_032062105.1 Saccostrea cuccullata | reverse complement strand
AGGGAGTGGGTAGGGAGATTGGACCCCCCCCCCCTGGAATTTGCTTTGTTATTTAAACAAGACTATATACTGAAGCAAATAAAAAAATGACTTTGGACATCCTCCCCCTAACTTAGAAAACATTGACCCCACTATCATTGTTTTTATTTTGTTTATTTGTTTTCAGTTTATGAGTTTTTTTTCTCCTGCTTGTCAGGAAATTCTGGGCATGAATTTTTTGATTGAGATGTGAACCCCCTCCCTACTCCTGAAAAAAATTCTGGATCCGCACCAGTAGGAGATAACTTCACAATATGAAATTCGTCTAGTGTGGCATGCGATGATCTTTGACCCTTTTTGAACTTTAACCTAATCCTTTGGGTTTATTTTACCCCCCACTATACTTAAACTTGTACTTACCGACCTCCATAGGTCTCGCAACTTCATGAAATATAAATCCAATTATAACACAAAATGAATTAATCCAATGCACACCACACTGCAGCATTTTCTAATGCTATTCCATTCGGAAAACCTTCGTGTCGTCGATTCCGTCACCTTATCAGATGAAGTGGGAATCGGCCGAGGTGTACCGAATGGAGTTTAATCTAAAATATGATAATGGGTGACGCAACGTGATGTGATGTAGAATTTACATGTCAAGAACAAATTCTAAATTAATTCATAACAAACAATGTTTTAACAAAACTGTTCCATCTAGCCTATTCCAAAAAGTATGTACTGTGTGATTGTGGTGTCGTGGGGGGGGGGGGGGGGGGGATTAATAAATTCAAAAAGGTCCTATTATGAGCAAAACATTTATCAAAATCTAATTTACATCATTAATAGAATTCAAACTGGTATATAATGAATTAAGCATGTAAAATAAATATAAGAGGTTCTGAGTTATAGGTCACAGGGAGAATTTCATATTCAGTTTGATGAATACATGTAAATTACAGGCACGTAGCAACCGGGGGGGGGCTGCCTGTTCTATAAGAAAATGTCCATTGAAAAGATGGTCCCCCCCACTTTTTACCACACCACAGTATATACATAGCAAGGAAATATGGGGAAAAAAATTGGAAGTGAAAGTAATTTTGCCTTGAAAAAAAGGTGGCCACTTCCCCATTTCATTTTTTTTTTGCTTGTTAATTTTTTTAGGTAAGAAAAAAATTTTTTCTCAGGTTGCCCCCCTCCCCCCAGTTTCAAAAACGATGCTACGTTCCTGAATTATATAGAATTATTTTGACTTTTTCCTTGGTAAGCCGCCCGTAGGATTGTGTATTTAGAGGCAAACACCTTAGTGCGGGTATTACTGTCTCATGACAGCATCTAGTAGGTATTTCATATTCTTAATTCATTACCAGTCGGAAATTAAACAACAGAATTAAATTAATGATGTAAATTAGGTTTGATAAAGGGGGGGGGGGGGGTTATAAATTTTTGACACATAATTGGAACTTTTTAAATATATTAACAACAAATAATATTATTCAAATTAGTGAAAAGCGTTTTTGATGAATTTTTCAAAATGTGCAACGTTTATTCATATTTGATTAGGCAGAAACTTCTTGAAAGCTGCCATATACACAATCAATTTAGTCAACCCCGACCCCTCTCCCATCAACACACACACAAACACACCTTATTTGCCTGTTTTTGGAAATAGGCCTAGATGGCAAAGTTAAAATAAAACATCTTTTGTAAATGATAATTTTCAATTTGTTCTTGCACTATACATGTATCTGAACACCTGCATCACATTGGGCTTGCGTCACGTTCCCAACTTAAGTACCAGTTTTACCATTGGCATTATCATTTTAGATTTCACTGCACGTGCAGTTGGCTACTAGTGCGCATCATTGCATATATGTCAGTAGGAATTATTTCATTTTGTGTTTTAACTGGATTATATTTCACGAAGATGACAGGACCTAATTAATGACAATCGGTAAGTACAAGTTTTGGTATAGATTTGGGTAAAATAGTCTGAAATGCAAACAGTTAGGTTACTTTTGATTCTTTAAACTTACAATAGACGAATTTCACATTCTGAAGAGTTATCCCCCGTTATCAACGTTACATTCAGTTACAAGATCCAGTATTTTTTATCTGGGAGGGATATGGGGGGGGGGGGGGGTCCAGACCAGAATTTCCTGAGAAGCAAAAAAAAGAAGTTATGGTTTTTCTGTTTTCTAGGGTGAAGGGACGCTTAGGGCATCCAAAGTCATTTTTATTTCCTCCAGTATATATTATAGTCCTGCAAATCTGGGGGGGGGGGGTTCCACTTCCCTGTCCCTGTAATGTCAAATGATCATGTGACTCCTAAATAGTAGGAAACTTTTTCCATTTCACTATATATAATTTTGTTTCTTGTGTTATTATGTTATGTAAATTTAATGGTATAAAGGTTAAGAACCCCTAGAGGTCATCCCTACTCTCCTAATGAGCTGAAATGTTCACAATATGATTGTATTAAATTAGATAAAAGTGCATCAGTGATAAGATTACTTGACATTTATTCATGAATTTGTGTCAACCTATCTTCCTAGAATTATAGGAATTAAACTCATTCAGAGATGGACCACATTAAACTATTTATATAAACATTTTTTTAAATGTTAAAACAAGTATTAGTTTGCATACATGAACAAACAGGTGTCTGGGAAGGGGTGAGGGGAAGGATCGAGTTAATATTTCTTTACGTCTTAAAGGTTGAAAGCTCCTAAAATGAAATTCAATGTTAACCTCAAATCTAACTTGTCCTCATTATTTTTCAAGTGGTGGTGTCTCCATACGAGGGGTATTTCAAAACTTCTGAGAACTGTTAAATAAAAAATAAACCGTTTCACGGAAATTATTGAGTTTGATATCATTGGAAAGATCAGAAAAATATACACATATTGTGACGTCACTTTATAATTTTTATGACGTAATATCTGCGAAAATGACGTCATAATTCTATGCTTACGATACTGGCCATAAAAATGACGTAACAAAAGACACAATTTGATCAAATGAAAATTTTAAAAACAACTTTTGCTCATTACTCGGGCGCAAACTATCGGACGCAATCGCCAGTTGTTGGAATTTTTACATAGACTACAATCTATCATTTGGTGTTCTATTTTGCAGATCTTCTTGTTCTGAAATGGTTTAAGCGACTGTCAAACATTGCATGTTATTATCGAATCTCGCTCGAAATATTGCATAAAACAGACTTTACTGTGAGAAAAAGGCAAAGTTGACAATCAAAGAAAAATAGACGATCGTGTTACAAAATTTGATGGCATCAATTCGTCAGGTGTTTTAACGAGATTTGAGGGATTGATGAAGGCTCAAGAGAAGTAAAGTTTAGTGTGCCCCATATTTTCTAGTAAAATCCAAAATGGCGCGGGCGCATTTGTAACCTCGCCGTACCTCCACATATTCGCAAATTTTAATTCATGGAAATTAAATAAGATTTTACATGTCTGTGTAACTTATAAACCTTTTTAGGAGTCAAAAATCAAAAGCAGTGGTGAGTTCGTGGGCGCCCAGTTTGAATTAACTAGAAAAAATACGCAAAGAAACAGGTCAGGGGCAAGACTTTTGTACATTTTATTTGTAAACGGTAAGAGTGGTGTTACTCAAAATATATTTGTTGAAAACTGCATTAATATACTTCAGTTTTATACAGAAAATGTTTTATTTCATATAGTGGAGAGCTTTATAAACGACCGAAAATTCAGTCGTAACCTGTAACTTAAAATCTTAAATGAATTTCGATGATAGCATAATTGGGCATAAACCGTGCTAGTAAACAAACCATACAATGAAATATGGAATTTTGGATAAACGTTACCATAGTCCTACTCTACTTCTTTGCGAAAAAAAAATTTCTTTGAAATATTTTTTCAAATAAGCCTTCGGCAGCACTTTTAAAATTGTCTCATGTGGATAAAAACGCGACTTTTCAGTATGCTAAACATTCTATACTATGACGTCATTTTTGCAGATATAACGTCATAGAAATAACAAAGTTACGTCACAATATGTGTATATTTTTCTGATCTTTACAATGATATCAAACTCGATAATTTCCGTGGAACGGTTAATTTTTTATTACACAGTTCTCAGGACTTTTGAAATGCCCCTCGTATGAGTGAAAAATCCCTGAGAGTGATGTTTAACAACAAACAAAATGACATAAAAACACAATATTGATTTGCGTTAAGAAATATGCAGGGGATTCTTTCCATCATAAATCTTCTTCTCAAGAACAGCAAGGGCATCATTGTCCCCCATTTTGGGGAAAGGGAGGGGACATTTCATCTCATTTGTCTGTCAGTCTGTCCATCTTATTTACAGCTAGTATGTGCATCTGTCACAATAAATTTAACCTTGGTCATAACTTTTGAATAATAGGAGATAGTGCTTTCATATTTCACATGTACATTACCACAAAACTTTCTAAATTTACTATGATTTTTTAACCGAAGTGAGACCTCGACCTTAAAGTTTTACCTACTTTCCAAAAAATAAGATTTTAAATTGATCATTTTGAAAGAGAAAAGAAAGGGCATTCAAATTATACATGTTTATTACATGTGAAAAGACTTTTCTAAATATATCATGACTTTTGACTCTGTGACCTTGACCTAGAAGTTTAACCTACTTTTCAAAAATATTATATTGTATATATAACTTTTGATTCAAAAGAGATAGGACTTTCATATTTGACATGTACATTACCTGCAACAAAATTTTTCAGAGCATGCTATGATTTTTCCCCTTTGACCCAATTTTCAAAAATTGATATATGATAGGGGTGCATATTTGACATACAATCTGCCATAAATTATGGCATCCCATTCACTTAAACACAGAAAGCAGAGGACCACAATTCTTTGAATTTGCTTGTATAATCTTGATAGATGGAAACATCCTCATATAATGTAGATTCAAGTTTTTTATGCCACACCATGATTAGGAATACATACATGTTTAGTTTTAGTCATGTCCGTCCTCCACCCTTCCATCTGTCTTTCCATCGGGCTCAAAGAAACTTTCTAGATATTTTTATCAAAGTTCATTTGTTGATGCATACTGATGTAATTATCCAACTGCAGCAATATTTTTTGACTTTGACTTTTCCTTTGACCTTCACTTAACTTCTCTTTAAATTAGTGTTTATCTTTATTTAAAAAAAACCGTTCAAGTTGTGTAATGAAACTTCACATGATGATACATACTGATGTAAGCTTTACAATGCTTTACACTTTTTTACCTTGACCATTCCTGTGACCTTGACCTAACTTTTCTAAAATTAATGTCTAGATCAGTTTTGAATAAACAATTCAAGATATACAGTATTTATCAAACTTCATATGCTGATACATACTGCTGAGAGCTATTAATACATCAACTCATTGACCTTGAATTTTCCTTTGACCCTGACCTCACTTTTAAATTATGTGTTTAGGCCACACCAATAAAATTTCTTGTTCTTCGGACAACTGACCCCAAAAAATGGGGCGAGCGAGGGATTTGATAATTATAATATTAATATTTTTATCAACAGAATTTCCAGGCGAAGAAATAAAATAATTGAGCGAGCGATTATATTTTTTTTGTTTTCCTTTGAATTTGTAGAGTAAATCACTATATTTTTTCCCAGAATTCAAAAACGTATATATGCATCTTTATCTAGTCTTAATATCTTCCACTTACATTAAGGCATCTCCAAAATTTGACTTAAGTCCATGGTAGGCTTATCTGCCTAAACATAACAGATCCGCTCTATCCAATCTTCACAGTTCACCACAAGGGCGCTTCAGTATATGAGGTTTACTTGTTTTCATATCGTTACCCTACACTGCTAAAAACATGCATGAAAATCCACTGGACGCAAGACCAGACTGATAGTCCCTACGAATCTCGCTGAGATTAGCTTTAAAAAGCTCGTGCAACTGTGCATCATTGGAGATTTTGACGAAATCGGGTGATTTCGCCCACATCACTTGTTCGCGTCGATTTTTAACAACATATACTGTCAAATTAAATCAATAGGCAATACATTGGATTGTCAAGTGTCCTTTTTCGTGCAAATTGATCAATGTTGTCTCGGTTTTTGGACTAAACGTAAGTTTGTCTACTTAATTCCAAACGCAGATATGACCAAGTATTTAAAATAAAATGAAAAAATGGGGCAGGAAATGGAACGAAAATTTCCAGAAGCGGGAAATTTGAAATAATATTATTTTTTTCGTTTCTCTAAAATACGAGCGTAATTATAGTTTTATCAAACTTCATATGCTAATAGTAAATTCATACTGATGTAAGCTTTTCAACTCCAACAATATTTTGGCCCCAACCTTTCCTTTGACCTCTTTTTTTTTTTTAGAAAAGGTGTTAAGCTCAGTTTCATTAAATCATTCAAGATATTTTTATCAAACATAATATGCTGATATGTATAAGTGAAGCTACTCACCATCATCAAAAACTTCACCTTGCACATTCCAGTGACCTTGACCTCCATCCTTGTTAATTTGTATTTCCCTTAGTTTTAAAGAAATGATTTAAGACATTTTTAAAAAATCATTTTTCGACCCCCATTAGTCCCTCCGTGGCAAAATCAACATTCCAAAACCTTACAGCACATCTACATGCACATCTACATGACACCACCAACCATCTCCCAAAAGATGATTAGCCTACTGTGTAAAATGTAAGAGGAGTTCAGGGAACAGGGGGCTTATTCCATAAAAAAAGAAATTTTTCGACCAGCATTTGACCCCGAAGGGGAAAATCAAAATTCCAAAACCCTGCTGTACATCAACATGACACTACCAACCATCTCCCAAAAGATGATTAGGCTACTGTGTAAAATATAAGAGAAGTTCAGGGAAGACGGGACTTTTTGCATAAAAACGTCATTTTTCGACCTCCATTTGTCCCCCGGGGCAAAATTAACATTCCGAAACCTTACTGCACATCTACATGACACCAACATGCATCTCCCAAAAGATTATTAGCCTACTGTGTAAAATGTAAGAGGAATTCAGGGAAGAAGGTGCTTTTTGCATAAAAAAACGTCATTTTTCGACCCCCATTTGACCCCCCCCCCCAGGGCAAAATCAAAATTCCGAAACCTTACTGCACATCTACATGACACCACCAACCATCTCCCAAAAGATGATTAGCCTACTGTGTAAAACGTAAGAGGAGTTCAGGGAAGAAAAGTGTGACAGACGGACGGACATGAGTATAAACAATATACCCGAACTTTCTTTAGAAAGTGCGGGTATAAAAATAAAATGAAAAGTTGCATCGATATTGCTAAACAAAAGGCTACCCGAGGCAGGTAAATAAAACTACGTACATATAGGTATTATTCTATCTACGTAGCTAAATCTAGTGATTGCACTGGACCTAGTTATGTAAAGGGATTGCGTCTGACCTGATGAATGTCTTCATGGTCTGCCATCAACATGTATTTTATATACGTTCTTATGGTGAAAAGTACCGGGGAGAGTCAAGGCAGAGGTCCCTTGAGGTATCACAATTTTTAAAACAGAGGAATCTCGCTTTACATGCATGGAAGTCAATAAAATGGAGAGAAAAAATGCATATTTAGCCTTTGTAATATCTATAATTACGTCTTGTCTTTATTATGTTTTAAATCTCTGCCTTTTTTTCTTCCACACTGCCAATGCTCACCCGCTTGGATAAGTTTTCTCACCAAACCATTTATTTACTACTACAAATGCCTACAGATTGTACCTCCAAGCCCTACAGAGTAATCAAAGAGAAGTAAATGGAAAACAAAAATGCTTCAAAATGCAGAAAAATGAATATTCACCTTTAAATTCTTTTGCACATACATGTATCTTTTGTCCGCATTTTTTAAAAAAAAAATTATATAATCAAAAATGTCAACCTTTCATGATTTATTATAGCTAACTTTGATGATGGCTGCATTTTTTGTTTTAAGTCTTAAAACACTGAGCAATAGTTACCATATTTTTTGACATTTTACAATGTATCACATGACCAATATTGTTTGAATCTCTAGTATTGGATTAAAACAATAAACACAAATTAAGTAATATATTTTCATCTCCGGACATGGTTTTTCATGAAAAGTACAAATTTTCATGAGTTACAAAAATGAGAGAGTTTATTCCCCGTTTCTATTGCAACCAAAGTTACAATTAAAAAAAAAAAAGATTTTACAATGACTTACTTATCTAAATTAAATTATGATATAAAAATATAAATTTGTAAGCATGAGTGCCAAAATTTTGGGTGACTACAGAGAATTGCTCTTAATGTCTTAAGAGCTCTTAAGCACTTATTTTCTAGGGTATACATATCTAAATACCAATTACACGAAAACTCGCGTTTTAAGACGTCATCTTACTTACTTTGACGTCATAATGTAACACTGATCAGAAAACTGTAAATGATAATTGGCGTAAACGATATTTGGCTAAAATTAAATTTTTAGCAAGTTAGCGTAGATTTGGTTTAGCGCAATATAAATGTGTTAGATATACCTGTATGATATACATGGTACTTAGCGATGTACTTGATTAAAGGGACTCTGCTTACCGCCAAATAAAATCGCTTATAAGAATACACTGCTAATTGCAATACGTTTATAGTATTGTATATGCTTTCTTATTAATTCTTATTAAAATACTAGGGTTGATCCAAAAGAAATGTCACAACTTCGAAAAATTTGAATTGCTACTATTGGAAGTAAAGCATCAACATTATACAATAAAAGAAGCTATATCTATTTTAAATAATACCTGAAATGTCCAACTCGGCATTGTGTATACTTTTAAAAATATCGTATTGTATTGTACCTTATTACAATTATTCTAAATAACACGTTATCCTGATTGGTTTCAGATTATCACGTGATCGGGCTATAAAAAATAATATTTAACGAACGTCAGTGTTTCATAATATTACACCTCTTCAGTTACCTTGTGTATTTTCCCGCAATACAGTTATCGTTCGTTGAAAGAAAACTCACGAGAATAGTAGACTTCACAATAGCTTGGTTTACGTCACAAAATTGCGGATAAGTGATTATCAAACAGTTTCAGTAACTTTACTTAAAAATTAAAGTTAATTTGAGAGCAGTTCCAGATTTGAATGTTTATGTTTTTTTAAAAAAAAAATATTTTGATTGTTTCGGTATTATAAACAATAAATAATTCATTACATGGATGTTCAGGAAATATTGAATGATTTATTCAGCCAAAAAGCCCTTGAGGAATATAATTTTGTATTGGCTGAATAAATCTTCATATTTCCTTCGCTATCATGCAATTAATATATAATATGCAAAGTGGGGTTTGGTTGTCGCTGAATATAAAAACATCATGTAAGGGAAACGCACCATCATATATCAAATCGTTTCATATTAAAAGTATTTTATATTCAGGAATACATTCACAAATTTGTAATTTTTCAAAATTATTTGTACCCATCTTATACTCACTTTTCTCATAAGTAAGTCCTTTGTCAAAATGCTTTGAGCAGTACAACAAGTCAAAGTGTTCAAATAGCTTTACATAACAGATACATGTATGATTTCACAACATCAGATACCAGTTAAATTGTTCTATACGACCTCTCATCATTTAGTCCGGTCTTCCTGTTCTCTGCTATTCATTCAGTGACCTATCACTCTTCCCCAAATCGCTGAAACTGTCTTAAAGAAGACACTTATATAAATTCTTTTCAATGTGAGTCTAATCATTCAACTTATTGCTTCTAGCATATTCCCCATTTTGAAGTCAATATGCAAAATGTTTTACTGCTCGTTGTGTTGTTTCTTTTTTTTTGAATTTGACACGTCCTTTGTTCAATGAATCAGGGTAAAAATAATGTTTATCATCCAAAATATGTTATTTAATTTTCAACTGGTCATTTAGAAGTGACGTAAAATTTGTCGCCTAGAATTATTTGGTGATTACTGAGTAGACGTGTTTTAAAATTTTTTTATGTGCATGTGTTTTTCATTCTAATAAAATACTCTTTTAATGTTCATTGGAATTCGGAGACACTCCCTATTCCTTATGTATGAAACATCAATAAGATTGTTTAAATGTAACATTTATTTATTAAAAAGATGTTTTCATGATAATTAGACCGTTCCTGACAGCATAAATGAAGTATCCTCATAAATAATACCATTCCAGATGAATTAAACTACGATTCAAGGACAAATGATACAAACATAATTTTTTGTAAGACTTAATATCATGTCACAGGTTAAGAAAAGTGGATAATTTTTTGAAATTTTTCAACCTTTGACTTTGAAAATGAAAAAGGCGGTCAAAAATATTAGTAAATACTTCAAAAAGATTACAATCATGGACAAATCTCACTCAGTATAGCTTTACAAATAAAATCAAATTTTTGAATATGTTTGTTTGCTGCTAATCGTGTACAAGATTGATTATAATTGTACATTGTTTAACGTTCCACTCGTAATTTTTTCACTCATATGGAGACGTCATCCTTTGGCGGTGAAGGGCTTGAAATTTAGACCTATCCTCGGCACACAGGGCCATTGAGCAGTGAGGGTTCTTTATCGTGCCAACGCGTACCTTAACATGGGATCTACGTTTTTAAGGTCATAATATTAATCCCCGTGACTTTCACATCAAGTGACGATCGCTTGGCGAGGGAACAGTCACTACCTAAAGTGTAATTTAAACTGCTGAAAAAAAATTCCAAGCCAAATGAATTTTATATGGAAAAGCAAATAGTAAAAATCAGCCTATGTGATTGCGATCTTTGTAGCCACACATTTTTTCTCTAACTTGAGACATACCAAGTTTTAGCTGAACTCGGCAGAGACCCCTACTTACATATACATATGCTATAGTAGAATCCTAATCAAATAAAAAAAAATTGCTAAAAATATATTATCAACATTATATTTACTATCCTCAAAATATTTTTGGAGTATTTTCTACGGACATCCTTAACCTACTGCAAGTTTGCTGTTTAAAGGCAACCAAATGTACTATTGTTTAACATTTGCGCCAGACAAGCCAATGGCAAATCGATATTTGTACCAATAAAAAAATAGTGCATGCAACCACTATGATATTACTTTCGAATTAACCCTCGTAGTTGTCATATTTGCATGTAAAGCTGTATAGTGTCACAAAATTGACGACCAATCAAAATAGTTACAATTATCTATATCCGAATCAATTTGTATTTACATGAAGACAATCTCTTCTTTAAAAAGTATTTTGGGACACAAGGCCACTATGCAAGCATCTAAGGTAAGTTAATTTACATATAAATGTTACATTAAAATTTTATAATTCTATTAATGACACTTCATAGTTTGATTCTACAGATAGTTTTGAATTACAGTAATTTGAATGAAGAATATCCTTTTAATTTTGATGATAATATCGTTCAATCAGAATAAAGCTGAGAGGGGCTTAATGAATAAATTTGAATATTTCTCGTGGGAAAAAAATTTAAACCTTTTGTACTTGTTCATGCATCTTAATTGTTTGCTTTATCAAAACACGTCGAATTTCTGTATTTTAAAAAGTATGGAAAGGCCTATATTCATATTTTAAAGTAGATAACCTGAGCTTAATTATTACTATTATAGTTATCTATGGTGTATCAAAGTTTTTACTTTGCCTAAATTCAGGAATTGTTCCTAAGAGTATTAGTTATTGTTCCTAAGAGAATCAGTTATGCATATTTTATTTAAAAAACTTCTACAAATATCTGCTATAGGAGTAAGCAGTAAGTAAGTAAATATTTCATTGAAGTAACATGTGTATAGACAACAAATAAATACAATATAAACGTTTAGACATTTCACCCGGCCCATAGAACACAATAAGGTTCTTGTGGCTGGTGGTTCGTTTAATTAATCGGCCTGTTTTTTTCATAACGAAAGGATAACAAATCTACACTAATTTATAAGACATTATAGAGTGTTCTTGTTTTTTCATGTTCATCGTTATGTCAAGTTCCCTTTTAAATTATTTTCAAAAGTCACAAATCTTCTCAAATTAGGTAACTACGACATTTTCAATTTCCATTCTTCGTTGCAAAGCACTTGGCTTGATTTAAATCACATACTCAGAGGTAATCAAAATGAGTTTGTATATTCAATTTGTAAAGAATTCTTTTTATTTGTGAACACAATGTTCCTCTGTGTTGATAATTCCATAAAATTTATATAAAACGTGTACTGTTTTAAGAAAACAAACAAATAAACAATAATTAACAACAAAAATGATTTAAACCAAAACAATATTTCTTGTTTAACAATTAGTAAATATATTTATACTGAGAAAACCTAGACAAGCGTTGAGTTATCTAATTTTACTTTATGCATTATTTTATACTCTATAACTGTAATATTACAAAATATATTATATATGAAAAAAAGTACTTTCCAGAGGTCTTTATTTGATTTTACTTAATATTCACCTTGGTCTATTATATCGTGTATAGGAATAGCCCAGCATGCCTGCCGATTTACTCCTTACACCTGGGACAACATGTATGGCATGTAAAATATTCGAATACAAAGACATAAACAAAAGCTGTTTGATTTGTGTTGAAATATTAAATATGAATTTAATAACGAAGAAAAGTAAACTAATGAAAAAAATGATTTTCATCATCGCTTAATAGAATAATATCAATCATTGAAAAAAAATCCCTGATCACTTTAACAATATTTTAACAATTTAATTTAACAAAGCTTCAAATACATGTTCATTTTAATTACTTGTAGCGCAAGAAAAACTAGCGTTCATTGTAACAATTGTAACGGGGACCGTTACAGATGTTCCCAAAACGCCCCCCCCCCAAATCTTTTTTTTTGTGCTTTCTTCATGAAAGACTTTTTTCATTTGCTAAGTATCGAAGGATTTCATTTAATAATTTTTAAAAAGTTACAATGATATCAACTATATGTAATTTAACATTTGCATTCGGGTTCACTTTCGTACAAGATGATCACGGCATGTTGGCTAAACGATTTATGAGAATCAAAAAAATTAATACAAATATAAATGTTACCATTTTTCTAGAATAATATTCATTTTGCGTATGCTAACATGCATGCATGCGCACGTCCTTGCATTTAAATTTGATAGTGATATAATGAGAGAATCTATTTCACCAATTATTATTCTATATTAAATCCCGTTTTGTTGAGAACCAAGAAAGGTATAGGCATTTAAAGTTTCAGCCAATCAGATCACAGCATACGTGCATACACGTGCTTACATAACTCGTATATATTATACTGCAGATCTTCCTAATGCATGATAATGTTCGAAATTTCGAAGGATTTTGACAAAATACAAGAAAGATATTGAGACTTTAGTTCCAACCATTCAGAGTGAAGCGCAAGTGCTATTTTGACCATGCCATCTTGTCTATACTACTAATATATCGTTACATTTTGAGTTTCAAAACATTTCATCAAAGAAAAGAAATGTTACAGCTATATCAATTATATTGGTCATTTCCTGTGTTGCAAGTGCGCGCTCTTGCAAGCATGTGCGCGCAAAATGGCCTTCATTCTGCAAATCTACATAACATGTCTACTGACCCTAAAAGTTTCACCTTAATCGGATGTGCAGTTTACGAGATCATTCGCGGACAAAAAAGTACCCAGGATGATGAATAATAATAATAAGAAACAAAGTCAAAACAATATGGTCACCGACTTCGTTTGGGGAACAACGTAATGTTTTTGTGTACAACGTCTTGAGTTTCACAAAGTTGTGATATGGTTTTAGAAAACCACAGTGTGTTAATCTGGAAAATTGGATCAAACAAGAATATTTATGGGTATAATAAATCGTAATGTCATAGGCGACGGAAACAACTTGAAATAGAAATTGAAACAAGTCAGGGAAAGTGGCGTGGTACTCAAAAAAAAATTATCTTTGGACATCAACCTGTTTAATATTGAAACCATGCACACCTTCCTGAACTTTTAAGGAAATTTACACAGCAAATCATAGTGTAAACAATTCGAACGCATTGTCACCAGAAAGAATGGTTAATTTCGTTAAATGTGAAAAAGTAGTAGGAGGGCTAGGTTCTATGTTTCTTTATTTCAGTATTAAAAGGAAAGGATTAGTCCTCCACTCGACCCTCTTCAAAACACGTTAGCATTTTTTTTTCATTTTCATTTGTCACTACCCAAGGAAAACCAATTATTGATTTAATACTTACATCGTATGAATGAACTGGAGTAAAAACCATCAACAAAAATTATAAAGCGTGCATTGTCAAAAGTCCCAGTGGTACAACATTCGTCTATCTAGATCTGCTCATATCAGTTTCCCAAAACGGCTTTACACCTCTCTCTCTCTCTCTCTCTCTCTCTCGAGAAAAAAAATATAATACATTCTTATATCAATTAATCTTAGAACCTTGCAAAAAATTATTTCAAGGAAACCCTTCCTATTATTTATTTTTAATTTATACGAAAAAACAATTTTAAAAAATAAATAAATAAATCAGACCCAAGCGCAAAAAATGATTCGTCTACAGTGTTTGTAGTAGTTATACGCCAATTAATTGAAGAATAATCGGGAAAAGGTATTGCACTGAGTATGACCTAATTATGACGTTGTCAGCGCCTTCATGGTGTCAAGTCATGTGATCATAATGGCTTTGCCCATACAGGAGGTCAGAGCAACGTGTATAGTGCACTTTAATTTTCTACAGGATTTTTTTTGAAACTACAAAACATGTTCTAAACAATAACCGGTGCTTTCTTAAAACAAATTAGCAGGCTTTCTTGATGGGTGTAAAATTTGGCTTTTTGACTGCACAAAGATATGCCAAAAATGTTGGTAATTTATTTAAGAAGACACATGTTATTGCACAAACTAGGTATGTAACGGTCAGTTTTTTTAGCAAATATGTATGTGCATTAATCAAATAAACTTCAGAAATGCTGGACATTTAAATAGTTATGTAATAATGTTTCAAATGGTACATTGTACTTGTACCAAAATGTTCTTATAATTCTTAGATTTCAGAATTTTATTGTCCACGTTATACTTGTGAGTCTTGTACCGCCACTTTCTTTGTACCTGATTTTTCTTTTTATTTAACGTGAATAATCTTCAATTTCAGATTTTGATTGTCTACTTTCTAGTTGTATGTATTGCACCTCCAACTTTGTTCTCATGGCGAATACGGTCAAACAAGCCATGCAAGTCAAGTAAGACTTCTGGGATAAAACCTTAAAGAAAAAAAAATAAGGGCTATCATTTTAATTCTTATAAATATCTTTTCTTCCACAATTTGTGAGAAATATGCATTAGAAATTACATAGGAAATATAACCAACACAATCATATTTTATTTGTTTGGTGAACCATGTTGAAAAAAAATTATATGTAGCTATTACAAAAAAGCAAGATGAATATATTTTTAATGACGTTCTTCCAGTGATTATGGACTTGTTTGTTTTTAAATCTTAAATACTAGTAATGGAATGTAATAATGATGTAGAAGTATCTCTATATCATATTTTTCTTAATATGTAGCTATGTCAATAGAGCGCTGTGTTACAACGCACTTTGAAAAATTACGCACTTTGAAAAAAATTTTCAAAGTGCGTTAAAATTTGGGACCAAGCTAACGCACTTTGAAAATTTTTTTTTTTCAAAGTGCCTTAATATCGACCATATTAACGCACTTTGAAAAAAATGTAAAGATTTATCAATATTCCTTCAAATAATCGGTATGATAAATAACAGATCCTGGTTTGATACCTTTTCTATGATCAAGTCACTGTAGGACCTGAGATATTGACGTTTTAAATAGGGGGCACTAATAGAGGACAGCCTCAAGCAACTTAGCATTTATCATAATAAAAAGGGACCAATTTGATTATTCAAAACTATGAAAATTCTTTTTCTCTCATACGTTTTACTGTACTTAAAAATTTCTAGTTTTCATCTGTTTTAATTAACTCATTTATTATTGAAAGTTTTCAACGTCATACCAGTTAGGTAAATACATAATTATATGAATGCTTTGGGTATTGCATAGACATCAAACTGGGCGAAGGGCCAGGGTGGGGATGGGGGGCTAAGCCCCGCCCCCCACTTACTTTTGAAATATATATACATCGTATAAGCATTGAAAATGCAGCGTACCTTTTTTTAGGTTTAGTGCTCCCCTCCCCCGTTTGTTACCGACACCTACGTATTGGAAAGATAGAAATTTGGACTGAGGAATCTTATACCCGTCTTCTCCTCTTTTCGACGGGAGTAAATCAATTCATTTTTGAGGTTAGGGTTAGGCTTAGTTTTTTGAAAGATAAATAACAAATAAAATCTTTCCATGACTTAAATATGATTTACCAAAAGTTTCTTGTGCGGAATAAAAATATATTTCTCTATTATATCCTTCGCTATTTTGGTTACGTTATCCTTGCAAAAACTTTGAATACTAACAGTCTATGTAGATCTATTGCTATTGATAATACAGAAGTCACTTCAATATTGCTACGAAAAATCTTCTGCTTTGTCTGCTCACCATAATATTACACTTGGTTGATTTTTACCTTTTCTACTACTTTTGGACTCTTTGTTACAATTAGTGAACGAAAAAGAAAACGGATTTTGTACATCTAAAAAGGTTCAACGTCAATGATATCAAAATTTTCCATAATTTCAACAAAAAAATTGTACTGGCTTAAACATAATTAACATTGCTGCTTTTTTTTTATTACATGTGACAATCTATCAACTCGGCTATACATTAATACACAAATCATATTTTTTGCAAATTCAATACATTTATAACCAAAATTATTTACGGTACAATTTTGTACAACTCTCTCTAAAGGAATCTGATAATCATCAGATATTAAACAACGAAGTTCAATATCTGACTGAATCTGGCTATGACTAACTTGTGTCAAGAAGTCGTTAGAAATAGTCAAGTAATTAACCAACTCGCACTGAAATCTCCAAATAAATATACCTATTTACAGTTGTTTGCTACGTTTAAAATTTCTCGTTTAATTTCTAAAAAACAATCATTAGAAGAATATTTAATCCCTTCTGGTGGAATGTAAACAAGCCCACATGTCTACACAAGTATTAAGTAGTTTTTAGATTAGCATAAACTAAAATAAATCCATCGTCAACAAAAGTCTGTTAAAAATTTTTGCTTAATCTGTATATTAAGAAAAGTAAAATTGCATATCAGCCTACCGGGTAAATTTTTCCTATCCAATAATTTCTTCTAGCATAATCGTCATGTAATTATCAATGTTAATTTGTTACTGCTGACTCAATTTACTAATATTTAAGATATTTCATAAATCTTTTAACCGTTTAATGATTTGAAAATCTCATTTAATATCAAATAAAATAAATTTTGATGATTTCATCTATAATTTACTCTTTATCATATTTTTTTTCAATGAAATAAAATACGAATGATTATTAAAAAATGATATATTAAAGAATTCCTCATACTTGAATATTTGTTTCCTTAGTGAAGGTTTGTGAAAATAATGATTGTCAGAGTGGGACCTGTAAAGTAGACAGATGTAACAAACGAGGGTACAGCTGCAGCTGTTTTCCTGGTTATAGCGGGGACAATTGCGAAGGTAAACTCTCCAGTTCTTATCTTATAACATGGTTCCAGACAACGAGCATTCCTTATACTAAAAATTGTTTATATACATTACAGGCCATTTTTACCCTGTCAATGAGTTGTTATACAAGTAATGTTTTATCATTAAACGATGTTTTGACAGCTATGATAGTAAGAATTTAAACCTGCATCGCTGATCAATGGCTGTGAAGGTGCATGTTGTTGATTTGTAAATATTGTCGTCGACAATATCTACCTTTACTGCACACACCTGTGTAGTACCGTTCATTGGTACATTTTGTAGCCGGCTGAAAAGTTACACATCTATATACTATCGCTGGTAATATTTACTTACATGCCTTCAATATATCCAGAATACCGTCTCTCAAATATTGGAAAATAAGAATTTGTTGTCCATTTTTTTTTGTCGATTCGTAAAATGTAATAATTATTGCTGTGTTAATTAAATTTTCGACTCTTGAACGCCAAGTCATGCATTCGATGTGACGGCACAATTGTCATTCGGTTCTTCTTGACTTCGGTGACCATGTTTACCTACACGCACTGAACACATTGTATGTTCATTGAAGGAAGGTACATGTACATGTTGTCGCCGACGACAAGGTGCGATATGACTCATTGGCCATTTTATGAGCACCAGAGTATATAGAATCGCTGTAACGGCTAGTATATATTGAAGGGAATTACCCTAAAAATTCTTTTAATTTTGCTAGTTATTCTTATTCTGCAGACTTCTTTATTCGTTGTTATCATTGTAACTTTGTGTCTCTTACATGTGTTATTGGTTTCAAATTCGTCTTAATAAAATTATCTTAATAAAATTTTATTTTTGTAAGCTGAGGATTTCAGATTGGAGCACTATTTTCGATTAAAAAGCTTTGTTGATAATTGTCGGTCAACCCTTGTACAGCTAAACTTAATTTAGTGGGATTCTGCTTAAAATCGAAATTTTGCTATATATCTCATGATAACAGGCATTGATGGTGGTTGGAGCTTATGGGGGGACTGGTCATCCTGCACTAAAACCTGTGGTACTGGGACCAGATCTAGAAGCAGGAGTTGTAACAATCCTTCCCCACAAAATGGAGGGACCGACTGCCATGGACAATCGGAAGATTCTTCAAGCTGTAATACACAGACGTGCTCAAGTAATTCAAAGAAATAATAATCTCAGAAGTTATACAAGGGAATAACGTTAAACAAAAAAAAACCCAAAACAAAACAGGTGCAGAGCGATCACGGACCTCCAAAACATCAGATGAGGGTTCAGGTGCCATAGAGGAATGAACATCCCCTGCCGACCGATCACACCCGCTCTGTGCTTCTTGTCAGTAAGCATTTGACTCAATGAAAAATTGTATTGCTGAAAAGGTCATAAATAAACTACTTGCATTTCACAGCAAGATTGTCTTTTCTGCTGATTTAACACTTACTCTATGCTTAAAAAATTACGTTTTATAGTAAATATAAAGTACATGAAGGTACGTGAACGTTGAGTGTTGGTTTTTATTAACTTTATGCTTTTTTCTTTTGTGGAACGTAGACTTATCATTTGTTTTTGGATCCAATCTTATCGTTAGTTTCATATATCTGAATCAACCACTAATTTATGACACCAAGACTTATCTAAGATTATTTTTTTCATTATTATACAATGAACATCGTTAGGGTATTTGACGCCGTTTTTACCACGCATTAATGCTGAGATTTCAAATGTGTTTGTATTTTGTTAACTGTTAAGCTTTACATTGAAAACCTATTATTTTCATTCAATGTTAATTGAATTCAATTTTTTTAAAATTAAGCCTTAACGACATTTTGCACAAAATGACTTTTCAAAAAATTTATTTTAATTTTGACAATATCGTAACGTATTAGATATTGTCATTTTAACAAATATGCGTTTTGTGATATACTTCATTTATTGGAATCTGCTTTTAACCGAATTTTAGCTATATATCTTATGATTACAGTGGTTGATGGTGGTTGGAGCTCATGGGGGGTCTGGTCATCCTGCACTAAAACCTGTGATACTGGTACGAGTTCTAGAAGCAGAAGCTGTACCAACCCTTCCCCACAAAACGGGGGGGGGGGGGGCAACTGCAGTGGACCATCGGAGGAAACTTTACTCTGTAATACCCAAGGATGCTAAGGTTATTAACAGAAATATTAATCCCTGACTTTCAACTAGGGAATAATCTTTTTTATTTCAATTTTTTGACAAGAGTAATATTCAGATTACATTTGCGAAAAGCCATAAATGTTTTATCTTTTACATTTTATTTTTTTTTTCCATTTGGACATAGTTTCAAAAATTCAAAAATAAAATGTATTATTTTAAAGACGTTATATTGCAAAATTTTCTAAAGTTGGAACATACATAGAAGGGGAATAGACCATGAATGAGAGGGAGAGGAACGATCTGATATGCTTTGAAATATAAAAGTTGGAAATATTGCCTTATTCTTTACTGAAAAATACAAAAAAAGATTTATATGACATTTAAATATATGCTCTGTTGGTCGGAAAAATATATATTGAGAAGTGATGTATATCAAATAAATATACTAAATCCCAAAACATTTAGAAAGGAAATTTAACAAAATCATATCCTTACAAGCCCTTACAACAGCCCCCACAAATACAATGTATCATTAAGTTAAATGCTGACTGTGATTTTTTCACACAAATTGTTACGCTATTATTTAAGCAATTTTAGTTTTCTCTGCTGCTCTGAATTTGTATTGTTTAATCAACATCTGATATCTATTACCGTTCCTTATCTTTATATATAAAATCATAAATAACAGTGCTACCAGGTTAATTCGGTCATTTTGGTTTATAATGGAATTTTTTTTAATATAGCTAGAGGAGAAAAAAATATCTGTCAACATGAAAAAAATATTTGTATACATGTGCATTAAAATCTTTTAAAGTGTAGCATTACATAATTTGGGCCTCTATACAAGTATCCCGATGTCGTTTTAAGAACCCTTGTACATGTATACTTAATTAAATTTTTTTAAAGAACATACATCGTATTTTTTTTCTGTGAAAACTCCTCAAGAAGAAACAATTAAAAGTTTTATGTTTCTATACAGGATGAGTATATGGTAAAAGAAGGGGATGAAATACTTTAATGATTTTGTGTACTCATTTTGGGATTTGGATTGACAGCCATATTTTGAGAGCTTTTGGACAGTTTTATCTGGCGTATAACTGTGTTGAACTGTCTAAAATTTTGTTAAGATTCTGCTTTGATGAAGGATTCAAGAGAATCTTGTTCAATAAAAGTAGTTTATTGTATTATATACATGATTTACTTGTATCGCGATACATTTGAGTTTGAATTAATGTGTGATTTTGCAATGCGGTTGTTGTCAGCAAATAAATTTATTATACAGCTGTATCAAACATCTCATTTTGTTTAGTTTCGCTATATACCTATTGATACATCAAAGGCAATTCTATAACCGAAATATGTTCATTAATCATTTGAATTTATGATTTTTTTCCTAAATTGGTAAGTATCTTTGTTGATAAATATAAAGTGACGATATATTTTATAACAAGTTCTTTACATTACCCTGAAATCTTTATATTTATTATTAGCAATCCAATTCTCTCAGAATACTTTTTCCCATTGAGCCTTTTTTAGCTCACCTGAGCCGAAGGCTCAAGTGAGCTTTTCTGATCAAAATTTGTCCGTCGTCTGTCGTTGTCGTTGTCGTCGTAAACTTTTCACATTTTCATCTTCTTCTCAAGAACCACTGGGCCAATTTCAACCAAACTTTATGAGCACAAAGTATCCTTGGGTAAAGGGGATTCAAGTTTGTTCAAATAAAGGGCCACGCCCTTTTCCAAGGGGAGATAATCATGATTTAGAGAAAAATTATTGGCATTTTAAAAAAATCTTCTCCTTAAGAACCACTGGGCCAGGAAAAATGAAACTCATGTGGAATCATCCTCAGGTAGAGTAGATTTAAATTTGTTCAAGTCATGACCCCCGGGGGTAGGGCGCGGCCAAAATGGCTGATCAAAGTTTTACATAGGAATATATAGGAAAAATCTTCTTCTCAAGAACCACTGGGCCAGGAAAGATGAAACTCATATGGAATCATCCTCAGGTAGTGTAGATTCAAGTTTGTTCAAGTCATGACCCCGGGGGTAGGGCGGGGCCAAAATGGCCGATCAAAGTTTTACATAGAAAAATATAGGAAAAATCTTTAAAAATCTTCTTCTCAAGAACCACTGGGCCAGGAAAAATGAAACTCATGTGGTATCATCCTCAGGTAGTGTAGATTCAAGCTAAGTTTGTTCAAGTCATGACCCCCTGGGGTAGTGAGGGGCCAAAATGGCCGATCAAAGTTTTACATAGGGATCTATATAGGAAAAATCTTTAAAAATCTTCTTCTCAAGAACCATTGAAACAGGAAAGATGAAAATCATGTGAAATTATCCTCAGGTAGTGTAGATTCAAATTTGTACAAGTCATGACTCCCGGGGGAAGGGCGGGGCCAAAATGGGCGATCAAAGTTTTACATAGGAATATATAGGAAAAATCTTAAAAAATCTTCTCAAGAACCATTGAAACAGGAAAGATGAAACTCATGTGAAATTATCCTCAGGTAGTGTGGATTCAAGTTAGTTCAAGTCATGACCCCGGGGTAAGGGTGTGGCCAAAATGGCCGACCAAAGTTTTACATAGAGATATATAGGGAAACCTTAATTTTTAAATCTTCTTTTCAAGTACTTCAAAGCCAGGATTAGTAATATTTGTATGGAATCATCCTCAGGTAATGTAGATTCTAGTTCATTCAAATTATGATCCCCTTTGGGGTTAAAATTCAACCCCCCCTTCCAACATAAATTAACTTTCAGTTCTGATCTGATATGTGTATTTTCCTAGCTGATGTGCTCAGGTGAGCGCTGTGGCCCCTGGGCCTCTGGTTTTTTTTTCATTTCCATGCTGTTGCTTGTCATTGTTTGCGTAAATGTATCTCTGAATATTTTTTAAGTAACAAAACTCTTATCTTCTCTAAAGAAATTACTTCATGTGTCCGTGATCGCATCACCGAAAAATTCATGTTACCGTGGTTTATGAACAAAATTTTGTTTGTAGATTTCTTAAAATCAAATTGTTATGTTGTCAATCATGTTTTATACAATAGATCCGTATGGTGGTATCCATAATGAAAACATCCATTTGTTTGCAATACTTGGCATACCAGGTGAAAAAATGCGAGAAGATCTGATTCGATGAAATGCATTTTCAGAGTCGAATATTAAACAGAGGTATTGTGCAAACAAATTGTCTAAAATGAAATTCGAACCAAAGTTGATAGACACTCATGTAGGACGATATTCGTAAAAACATGTTTTCAATATCCCGAATGTTTAGACTTGTACATGTACACACACTAACGGCAAGTCCTCTGCATCAAATCATACTAAAGTAGTATAAATGTAAAGCATAGGAGTCTCAGGAGGTAATCTGATTTACAATAAGGCTGATTTTGAGAAAAAAAAACTCAGTTGACAAGTTTTGCTTTCTGGAGATTTTCATTATGTACATTGTGATGAAAAACAAACTTCACCTATTAAAATTTATCAATATTACAAAATAAATATTTAGAATATATACTGAAAGGAAAAAGAAAGGCATGAGAGCATGATATTCGAAAATATTTTGACTACGTCTCTGAAATTATGAACATTTCTCAGAAGTGTATTTAGGTTACTTTCCACTGAAATCGCTGGTTAAAACTATTCAACCATGAAATATATGGTGTAACGTGGGGAAAGTGTTAAAAAGCCAAAAAACAAAACGCGTGCAATTTGATGATGGATATTTACCTTAGACAGTCCTTTATTAAAAAAAAAAACAAACAGAATGAAACATGTGAGGGGGGGGGGGGGTGGTAGAGTAGTCCACAATAAAAGATTAAACATATCCCTATCTCTTTCAAGGTAGATCGGGTTTACTAATGCATTTAAGTTTTTTTTTAACCATACCTTCTTTTCTTGAATCCAGTCGAGTCGACCACAGAGACTGTTAAGAAGAGCCTGGTAACAGTCGTTAATCCACTACCCGCAGTCCTCAATGGCGGCACAGTTTCCGTCTTTTAATATTGGTCATTGTCTTTGTCCGGAGTGCTGAAGTACATAAGGGAAAGGACAGTTGTAGGAGTCCCGGTGTTTAACATAGCATTCATTAAAGAGTAAAATAACTAAAATGATGTATACATTGTGAACTGGTCACATGTAGGTATTAATGTATCTGACAAAGCATCGCCTACATAGTCAAAAACATATAAGTGCAGATGTACATAGTGAACAGGTATCCAAGGTATCTAACATAGTTTCACGTACAGATTTGGATAATAAATGCAAGTTACATTGTGAAAATGTTCAGATGTACATGTATGTATAAAAGTATCTAACAAGGCATTGCCTAAAAATTTAAATAATAAAAGTGAGGCCCATTGTGAACTGTTCAGATGTACATGTATGTATACAAGTATCTAATACGGCATTGCCTACATATCTATATAAAAAAGTGAGGCACGTTGTGAACTGTTCAGATGTAGGTATCAAAGAATCAAACAAAACATTGCCTATTGATATAAAGCAAAGTTATACAACACACGCAAGAATCGTTTCTGAGTGATTGAATATCTAAAAAATACCTTTCTAAATTGATTTCTTTGTTTTAAACATGCAATCTTGTTTGCAGCTTTTAGCTATGTTCGTACGACAAACAATGCAAGCTTTGCAAAGTTTGAGCATGATTTGATGGAAGATTCAATTACATTCTCAGAAATTAATATTTTCAATACCCGACATTTCTCATCTCGTTAGTACATGTATCAACTTATAAAACGTATGTCGTGTCATCTTTTACGCGTTTTTATCTATAAACGAGACACTAACATAGTATCACTTAACTGTATTTAAAAAAAAAGAATACTAGTACACAAATTAAAAATGAAAAAAAATATAGAGAGAAAATTAGACTCATTCGTTCCTTTAATCGTCCTATTACTCGTTCTTTCACTCTTTCACTTAAGTTTTCAGTAATTATTTCTCTCACTTGTTCGCTTATTTGTTCTATCACTTTTCACTCACTCTTTTATTATACTTATGGGTAACCTAGATTTCCTGCTGCACTTCCCGCCAGATAAAGTTTATATTTGTTTAATTCGTGATCAACGAAGAATCGATCATACAGCTCATAAAATGTGGTGCCCTTCACAAGTGTGATAGATATATAAAGAGAGGGTGTGTGTCTTTTAGTCAGCTGGTGGATTACGTCAGTTCCTGTTTAGAAAGTATTTAAAATGAATTAATAAGTGTGCGGCGATAAAAGTACATGTAATTATAATTATTACGTCTTATTTTGTTATAGTTGAAATTCTATTCATTCTAAATGAAGTCACTAGCAACAATATCTAATTATAGATACGTGAAATATATATATTGTCAGCAAATCATATTAAAATGAATAATAAATATATTACGTGGCTTATTTAAGAGTGGGTCTAACTTTCATATCCATCGATCCAGGTTTTCTTCTCTGGAGCACCGAAACCATTTTTAAAATCCAAATTTTTTTAATTGAAGCGTAGGGATCCATCGATTATCTTTTGGATTGCCTTTAAATTATGATAATGTCTCCATTCTTAAATATTTTGGCTGATTTTTGATTAGGTATATATTTGATTCTATTCAAATTTCTTTTTCTAATGAGAGAAGAGGTCATTTGCAAAATATGTTTTTTTTTTTACTTATTTAAACCGTCATGATAGCTCAGTCTGTAGAACGAAAGATCAGTGATTGGAATGTTGGAAGTTTGTATCTCGGCCATTACATGCCTAAGTCAAAAAAGTAGATAGTAGCAAAGTTTCTTCGCCGTTTTGCGCTAGCTAGGTACTATGGAGTGTAGGTTGTGGGTCCTGCGAATGAAACCATTCAAACTCTGCATCGTGGCGTTGGCATGCATGACAAATATCTCTTACTGCTCAATGGGCTTGTGTGCCGAGTAAAGTTCAAAATTCGATGTCCTACAACGGTATATGGCGGTGTGTCTATATGAGTGAAAATTCATATTTTCATATTTAGTGATGGAACTTAAAACAACATAGTTACATTGAAAAAAAAATTATTTTGATTTCTTTTCAATCGATAATTATGTCAAGGTAAAAATATAACAAAGGAATAATATTTAATTTTAATTCCATCTTTCTAAATATGTGATTCATTTTTTTTTTTACTTTATCCAGCATCAAAATGCAAATGCAAGTTTTCAAAATGATAACAAAATTCTGCATATTCTTCCTTTAGAAAATCTTCAGCGGAGTTTTATTTCAGTGATACTAACAAGTTTCCTTGTGTGGTGAATAGACCTATAATCACCTAAGGCAACTAAAACATGCCATTACACAATTTAAAACATCTTTTGTATAAAGTATGTTCAATTCATTCTTTGTACAAGTTAAAATAAAAATAGGACTCGACATTACTCAACATGAATCAACTAGCTATACTACATCAATATATAATGCATTATTTTTGTGCTTACTTAGAAAGTTGTCTTAATCGTTAAAAAAATCGATCTTTTATAAAGCTTATGCGCCCACTTTGTAGCTTACACAAAAATAAGTACATACCGCCCACCCTCCACCCATGCTTTGCATGTCACAGTAAACTCGGATAGCACGAAAGTCGTTCTGAAAGGGATGGATTCCATACACGTCTGAGGTATTGTAACCTGAAGACTTCAGCCGTATCAATCAATTAATCAATCAATCAGTCAGTTAATTCGCTCAAACCATAAAATATGGTACATAAGGAACACAGAGTATTTATCATATCTATCAAATCGTCATAGGTAGATTTAACATGCTTGTATATACATGTACATGGTAAAAAAGAAAAATATCAACAACTGAATCTAAAAATTATAGACATATAGTAATAACAGGGTGTTTGTATTCAATGCAAGGAAAAACAACACCATGTTGACAATATTATAATAGGGAACAGACTGTTTCAAAGATTTGTAGATAAATCTACAAAGATTTCTCAAATATTTAATATTTGAATCTTCCATGAGTTCATACAACTTTATAACACTTTGTTTTCGCTGTTACTCTGATATAAAAAAATCTTAATTTCTGAAAAAAGCTTTGCATTCTATAATGCAGTGATATTCATCATCCATTTTTTTTCTAATTTTCATTGTACATATACTCTTTCATGTAGTGGGGTGCAACAACATCTCCCTGTTATACAGGTAGATTGTTATCTAAAGAAGGAATTTTCATCAGAAAATTTCTTTATCTTAGGTTAAAATTTCAATATAGCCTTCAAATCTGCAAGAAAAATGTGTTAATCTGACTTTAAGAAGAAACATTAATGTCATTAACCATTTTTGATTAAATTTTTTTAAATATAGCATTTACTTAGCTTGACCATAACTTGTTTGTGTCGTATAGCGGGTATATATGCGAGTCCACAATTATTTTAAATCACTTAAATACAACTTATTTTCATTCTACATTTTTGAATACAATGGTCAATGGTTTGCATCTTTCCTTTTAAATTATATCAAACCTTTTTGAATGAAGTAAATTGCACTTGTATACCCAAACTGAACACTATTCTATTTTGTAAGTCTTAGTATATTTTTTAATATCCGTTTATGTTAAACACTCGTATCGTGTTCAATGATAGTGGTCATTTTAAAAATTACCAATGTCAAGATTTACTTCACCAATACCAGAAAAATGCATATGGAATGTAATTTGTTGAAGTGAAATTAAAAACGTATCTTCCGGGTTTTCCATCACAGTGACTACATAAAACTATTATTAAAAGCTTAACGACCCAAATTACTTATAAGAACGAGACTATTTGGTGAAAATAAAACTTTAAACATTTAATCGATTTAATGTATGCTGATTACGCAAAAAAGAATAATTACCATTAAATAAAACTATTTTTTTCAATTTTTCGTGTCATAACTTTAGGAAATGTATTTAAGAGCAACCCAAGCTACATGTATACTGTATAACCTGTATCAGAGCAGCCTAGCCTTTATAAACCGCAAATCGGTTTATACAGAACATAAACTGCTCGAACACAGGATATACCATAAAACATGTAGCCTTGTTTTCTATTTAATTCATCCCTTATAATTTAATTTTCAATTGCAATCAGTGCGTGTAGAAAAAAAAAAATTCTACGTTAAAATGCTTCAAAATTGTTAATATTTCAAACGTAAATTCAAACGAAATGATATTTTGTCGATGAAGGCAAAAATGGTCAATATACTTTTAATCACTTTTTTTCGCGATAACTTTATTTTCGCGTTATTACACGACACAGTGTGCTCGCCAAAATATATTTCTTGCGTATAATAGTATTTCTTAAGATGATATAGAGCAATAACCACAATTCGTGAAAATTTTGTTTCCCCAATCAAGAGTCAATGACAATCTCGCGAAAATAAGGTGTCGCGAAAATTTAGTGATCTACAGTAGTCAAAATAAGCACGTCGTCAAAATTTCCACATTTACAAAATAAAAGAAAAGTGTTATATTACTTGGCAAGAACATTTTTTCAATCAAAAATAAAATCCATTTTGAAGCATATACTTGTTGACCAAAAACACAAACATTTTCAAGATGACAGAGGTCTTAATTATCTGTCTCCTGAGCTGTGGAATCGACTTTTCTAAGAAAAAAATATCAAAGAACAGGGTACGGTATATATAACGAGGGGGCCCTGTCTCAATTTGATTGAAGTTTCACAAGACGAAAGACCACCTTTAAGCAATCGCTTAATGGTAGCTTAATGGTAACTTAATGGTGTCTTAAAGAAGTTAATTCCTTTAAGCCACCATTAAGCCACCATTAAGCCACCATTAAGCTAGACTTACAGGTGCTTAATGTCCAAACTTCATTAAGCTACCATTAAGCCACCATTAAGCTGAGCTTAATGGTGACTTAATGGTCAACCCTCATTAAAAGTTTTACGCATCTTATATAGAATCTTTGAACTAACTTTTAGTTATTCTTTCATTCATTCATTCAGGTGAAAACACGAGTTTTTTGTCAACATGCATAAACTTGATCATTGGGAACGAATTTAGCTAATAGCCACAGGGGCTTGCTCGAGGTTTCTAATTTTTTCTTAAAATCATTTACAGTGATAATAAAACAAGACATCCTGTATCAGAACTGTATATTTGTTATTTTTTTTAATTAACCATTATTACATGCATTGTTTTTATTTTTAGTGTATATGATTTTTAAAAATAAATAATTATTACACACCGTGAGCAAGTCCTTGTGAAATATCTTAAATTTACATTTACCAAAAATCAATTTGTTTTTAGAATTATCTATATTCATGAACACAAAATATATATTACTTTTTAAAAACAAAATGGTCATTTTATTTCATATGTTAAAAGAAACATTCCGCTACAGAATTCACAGGAATATAACTATTTAATCCCATGAAAAAATCTTTGTCCTTTTTTTTTTTTGGGAGGGGGGGGCTACTGGTATACAAATGTTTAGTTTTCAAAGCCGGATTGACTTTTACCATGAAAAACTTTTTAATGGCTTTTACATCATGAATAATTCTAATTAATTAATTTTTTTAATAATGCAGCGGTAAGTATCTGTCAAAATCTAGTCGGTCTTCAATAATTGTTATTTCGAAATCGATTTTCAGAGGAACGGCCGATCACATTAAACATGACATCCGACCAGATGTATACACATTGAGAAACGGGGTAGGACTAACAGATAATCCGTGTACAGTAAACCGACTGGTCAGACAATAGACCTTAATTAGGTGTCACCCCGTCCCCGTTTAACTAACAGGAAACTATACATACACAATACCACGTACACTAACAGATTTTAATGATCAATTATTTTTAAAAAATTAAATTTAACGCAAGCATATAACAAATTAAAAATTATGATTTATCGTAAAAAGTCAATTATTTTGATACCCATTATGATACAAAAAGAATTGAAACTGAATATGATATTCTAAAAAAAGTTTTTGTAAACGTAATTAACCAGGTAACTCTTACGCGAGGATTGTCACTAAATTGTTGACACAGAAACCGTTAATATCCGCAGTATATTAAAAAAAAATAGTAGAATCTGGTTTATTTTTTTTTCCTCTTTCTTTTTCGATGATAGACTTTTGTGTTTTATTTAATTTATCTTCAATCATGATTTAATGCTTACATTTCGAAAATTTTCGAATAACACTAACAGAGCGAAGAACTCAATCACATTACATCAAACTAAAATCCGAACTCAGTGTAGCAATATATATATTAATGTGTTAAGACCCACAAATAAAATTGTTTATATTTTGATTAATAAATCAATTCAAGACGTTTGGAAATGTTCAACAAAATTCTTGTAAAAACCTTTACAAGTCCAAACAAATTTTGAAAAAAATAAAGGTTAAATATTTAATATTTTCCCTTCTTAATCAGGAGCGGCGTTAGCGTAATGGATAAGGTGTTCGCCCTTCAAACCTAAGGACATGGGTTCGCGCCCCCACTGTGGCGATTTTTTTTTTTGGATTTTGAATTTCGTTCTTTTTCATTATTTTTACCAAATCAAGATACAAGCGAACTCTACATTTGTAATAATGATATGATAACAAATCACTATAAAAATAATTTTTCACCCATATAAACAATATAATCGACTGCGTAATGTGACTTAATGGTGGCTTAATGGTGGCTTAATGGTAGCTTAATGGGGTTTGGACATTAAGCACCTGTAAGTCTAGCTTAATGGTAGCTTAATGGTGACTTAGTGGTGGTCTAAAAGTTACCATTAAGGACCTGTAAGCCACCATTAAGCTACCATTAAGCCACCATTAAGGACTTTGAGTTGGCTTAATGGTAACTTAATGGTGGTGTAAATGTAACTTAAAGGTGCTTAATGGTGACTTAATGGTGACTTAAAGACAACCAGTAAACCACCATTAAGGACCTATAAGCCACCATTAAGCCAGACTTAAAGGGTGTGTTTCATCTTGTGTTTTTTACAAACATGCCTGCAATGTGTCCTTTAAAATTCATTTCATTTTTTGTAATTATCTCATATCGTTTTTCCGCCAGAGGTATTGAAAAATGGTGCATTTTCTTCAGTAATTCCACATTTTGACGTAACGTCATTACCACGTTACTGATTTTAACGTTACGTTAATTGAAATCTGTTAATTCTCTTAACCGAAAACTATTTACCCCGGTACTTAATCCTGCAAATATTCCAGTAAACCATTTTGAACTTTCTTCAATCCATGCGATATATCGTTGATAGTTTGAAATAGTTAAATAATTCTCAGAAATATGTAATTTTTAAAAAAAAACGATTGTACCAGACAAGCTACGAAACTTGATTCATCCAGATGAAATGAGCTCGAGGCGAGTACTTTAAAAATTAAACGTATTGTTAATGAAATTAGATTTTTTTTTTTTTGGCAATGAAAAAGCTATAGACCGAACTCCCCCTTTCCATTCCAACAAATGGCGGCGCTATAAATGTTGGGTCTTTTTTATAAACATATTAATTACTCCCTATTTCGAGGTTATAGGATATGCCTTTTTTCAATTTTTCTTGAAAAGTTGGAGGGTATATAGTGATCGGAGTGTCCGTCCGTCTGTTACTCTTTGTGGGTACCTCTTTTTTTTATTTGCCGTTGGAAAACCAAAATATGTGTCGGGTCAAGAGAAAAAAAGAAGGTGACAATGGCAATATGTTATTAAGATTCTGTGAAAGCTTCATCGAATTTCACTCAGTGGTATGAGAGGAGTTGCGGATAAGAGATGAGTATCCCAAAGCGTAACAGACAGACTTACGTACAACTGGAACCCAGAATTTAGTAGTACTGACTAATGAGCATAATTTACTAAAAATTGTCGAAATGAATATATTACATTGAAATATTATGTAACTTTTGTGTATGATTTAGTTGGTTTATCAACGTATTTTAAGCTATGGAAGTCTGTGCGTTTTGTTTTCAAAGCATTGATGTTGGCTGTAATTGATCGATCAATTGTCATAGTCAAGTGGATATCAACAGAAAATAGGAAATGACTGTCTCTAGTTTGAAATCAAATTCTTAATATAAACTTGTTCATTTGTAGTCATTATAATACATGCTGATAACCAGTACTCGCCTTGTTTTATATATTTTCCTATTTAAATGAAGACAAAATCAAAATAATCGTAATGCAGAATAACAAGAAACTCATATTTAAAAAATATCAAAATTCACTTCACGTCCCTTTTCTTCATTATCCTTTATTATAACTTTCTGGAAAATTCTTTAAAATATACGTAACCTATGACATATATTACTTGACTATACAACTATATATACTTAGACAACAGCTGATGAAGCATTAACAATTATTTTGCTTTACAATACCTCCTAAATATGAATGTTTATATATAGTTGATAGATGTTAATAACAATAATAACTTTCTGTAACGAATAATTATCATAAACGGACATGGACATCTTTAAAATTCAGTTCTGATGTGTACCATTTTGTTGAAATTCTTTTAGATCTTAACAATATTTTGTCTGATACATTCGTTTTAACAAAAATAATTTTTGAAAAGCAATTTAATGTTTTATAAAATGTCTTGATTATTTTCTGAAAAAAATCCTAATTCAGCTAAATACATCAATTGTATGAAGCGGAAGAGGAAAAGCGGTGTATCTTGTCCAAAAACAATGCATGATTATGCGTGTTTTTATTTCTTTACTAACAAATTCATGTAATTGATATGTTAAAATTGCCCTCACTTTTTGTATAAAGAAAAAAGTTAGTTACAATTGGGAACAGTTAATCTTTATTTAAACAAATATAATTGGTTGATTGCACTAATTTTCTTTTAAAATATCGTAGTAATTGCCGAAAACGCTCACAACTGTAGCCTTACCAAACTTTGTCAAAATTATATTATTTCGTTTCCTAAAGTTTCTTGTAAACAACAGTTGCAGGTCCATGGATTTGATAACAGGGGAAGGGTAGCATTGAAGGCAGGGTGTCTGAGGTAGAGCTGCGTTGAAGCCCGAGGGTATATTCCTGACGGGGTCCGGGTAACGAATACTTTTATAATATGTATTTCCCCTTTACTTTAGAAAACCAATCGTGACATTGCAGGAGTTTATGACTACATATTTTCATGTATGGCGGCTAAATAACATTTAGGAATACCTCGTACCATACAGGCAAATCTACATGTTTGTGTGTAACGCTAATCACAGAAAAAAATAAAGGACTTCGATGTAATTCTTTTTTTCAGCTTATAAACTAAACTGTACAAAACTGAAGTTAAATACTTGTTTTACAAAATACAAACATTTTTAAAAATCAAATGGGGGTAGGAAGAAGCCCAATACACCAGCCCTGTATCTACCTTAGAATTGCATGTTTATGATTTAAACCTGTCTTGAAAACAATGCTGTCAACATTCTGATCAGCATGATAAATGTTGAACCTAAATCATACTCAAGAAAGCTGAATGATTGTTTTCAATAGAAAGTTGAAAAAAAATTTTTTGTCTTGAACAGTAAAGTCATTATCACGTCCATTATGAAGGAGATGCTCGTTTTAATCAAAGGTACATGTATAAATGTAAATTAATCCTCTGCTGAAGATTATGCTGAAGAAAAATTGCAGATGAAAATATTTCGTTTTTGACTAGATGTGACTTTTCCTTCATAATAAAATTTATGCTTTTAAAGAAATTTATTGTTTAAGTCCGAATCTAAAAGTTTTATTATCTAATCTTTACTTTTACAGAAATCTATTGTTTGAATCTGTATCTGAATGCAATTCAAAGGCAGATACAGGGCTGGTGCGTCGGGCTCCCCCTACCCCCATTTGATTTGAGGGATTACATCAGTACATGTCATTCAATCTTAAATTCTTAATACATGCTTTTTTTTGGTCATTGTAAAAGAATTTGTTTTCGAAAATTCATGAATTTTAAAAAAAAACATCGATGATGTGTTACTTGGTATTTCAGAAATTCACCTGTAACCTTCTACAAAAAATTCTTTTAGCTCTTATCATATTACGACATTTCGTTTGTACAAACGTGTTTTTTTTTAAATACATGTAATGATACTTTACACTCTATATGATATAAAATAGACAAGGAAGACGAAAAGAAGAGTTATAGGACAGCATTAAATATCCCTGTGTGCATCATGTAAGTATGAAACAACATTTAGTTCATCAATAATTCAAATAATTATTGAAACAATATTTCTTGACTGTGCTATTTATAAAATTTGAAATTGGTAATAGAGGTATTCTATGTTAATATTTATGTTCTATGTGTAGCTAGATAACCGTTGTTCATAATTGATAATTGAAAGAATTTTTTTTAAAGTGGTTTCTGTCATATAAATATTCATGTTTATTGATTCAGGAATATTTAATTGACTGTGCAGTAATTAGTTTAATGTTATATCAATATTGCTTTATCGATTCAGCTGATGAATGACTCTTTTGTCATTTTTTTCTTTAAGAAACTAAACGTTTAAAGACTTAGACAATGCTAATACAATTATCATTAAATAAGAATATATTAATTAATCAATCCTGACTAATTTCCCAAAATTCCTTGATCTGTCTCATAGGATTTTATAAAGGTGATATGATATACAGCATACACTAACAAAGAACATTGTGCGATCCATATAAGTTTTTTAAGTTGTTTATCAGCTAAACGTTTAAGGATTTGAATGTATGCGTTGATATCAAATGACAATAATTGCTTTCATATGAGTTTCTACAAAGGAGACGCCAGGTATTAGTTTTTGACGTATGGCAGACACTCGAATATTTGGTTTAATATTTTTGAAACAGGAGATATTGTAAAACAGACCAGTTTTAAACCCCTACTCATATGCATGAAATGTAAAATGACTTAAAGACGCACAAAAAGTTTACATTGTGAACATAATATTTCCTTTTATAATTACACTTTTAAAAAGATGCAGTGTGTACTTTTATAAAGTCAAGAGACCGATGAATACCATTTTCAGGTGAAATTTTTTTCTATAAAACAATAAAGGTTTACTAAAAATATTACTTCATTCATGGACCTATAACCATCAAAGGTGGTACCAGGCGCCATAAAGGAGTGAGACCCCTGCTGATCGGTCACACCCGCCGTGTGCTCCTTGTCATGAACGGGAAATGACGGAAAAATCCGTCATCAATTTATTGTATAAATAATTGACTAACAATTAATATAAAAATGTCAGTTAGCATTACTCAATGATAGATTGTATTTGCTGACAAGGTCATTGTATCGACCAAAAAATCTATTGAATTCCGAATGCATTTTTGATTTACTTTTTTTAAAGACTACATTGTACATATTTAGATATTCTCAATATGTTACTTAAACATCTTTTCACTATCAAATCTATGGTACGTGAACTTATTTGAAGATTCATAAAATTCTAAATGATTAATCTGTCAATGTACTTGTTTCATAATATTTGTGATTTCAACACCATCTCAGATTTGATTTTATCTAATACACCTGATATAACAAAGACCAATGTTATTGCCATTTTTAAAAAGTAGAATACATGCATTTGTACGGAGTGTAAATTTTTGTCCATGTACCTGTAACCAGATAAAATACTTCATGCATGAAGAATAGGATACATGTAAATGACGTATTTAAACAGAAGACCTCTCTCAAGAGAGAGTACAGTTTCAGACTAATATAATAATACATTACTACGAGTGTGGGATAGTGAAATTCCACCGAGGGGACAATTCATGGTCTAGAACGATTCTTTGCCGAGTCCTAGACCGTGAATCTTGGCCCCCTCGGTGGAATTTCACTATTCCAGCACGAGTATTTAATGAATATTTTTTATCGCATTATATTATCTAAAATAAAGGTTTGTAAATGACGAAGCCATAGGGCTAATATATATTCTTTTAGTTTTCCATTTAATTAAAAATCCAAATACACCATCGGAGAGAGCATACCTGAAAATGGTTTACACTTAATGTAAACTGATAAAATGAATTTCAGTCCAGGTAAATTAATTAGATAGATAAAAACTGTGAATAAAAAAATTATCTATCCGATAGTGTACACATTCATTCTAGAAGAATACTTCCGCGATCTAAGAATAGTGCCATTTGAAAATTGATAAAACGACAATATTTTGAATGAAAATAAGTTTGTTTTAATGAGTTAAATGACAACATTTTAAGTAAATGTGACATTTTTTAACATTTTACAATTTCTTTATATGAAGACGGAATATTAACGTTATCGTTCGCGGCGTAGTAACACACAGTGTAAGACAGAAATATCTCACACTGCTGTCTCACACCGGACAAGTCAATCTGTCACTCGTGATTATGATAGAAAAATATGGCACTGTTGGTCATTTCAAATGCTAGATTTTTCCATGCATGAGAGGTATAAAAGAAAATATATTATCATACACCTTATATTATCTTTTTTCTTATTTGATTTCTAAATAATAAATGAGACTTCATGAACTAGTATATTTTCTCGTTTATATTCTGAAAAAAATCAGGATTAATCATTCTTCAGTGAATCATTTTCACACAATGTAAATCTCATACATCTGCCCGAAAATATCTAAAAAAAAAAAATGTTTCCTGTGAATCTTACTCAAAATATCAAGATATAATGTAGTTGAGGTCTGTGAAGATAATTTTCTTAAGAAAAAAGACTCTTTTGAAAAATAATTTGAGGCTTCTTTCTGATAAAAATTGGAAATATTCCAGTCTGTATTTTCAGACCTGCCCTAGTAAATGCCTAATCATCAAAGTCGTAATTTATCAAATTTTAAAGTTTTTTCAAGAACGTAATTTTTTCAGTCCACAAGTAAAAAAAAGTCAAATCTTTTTTAAAAGTTTATCCTTTTTTGTCACTTTGGAAAGCACTACAGATATAAAGCATTAGAATCTGAAAAGTTATAGAGGGAACATAATGAGAACAATGGCCGTGGTCACAATTTTCTGCAGAAAAATAACCATTTGTATAAGGTATTTTCATACCTTATTTTTATAATTTTAAAGTATAACAAATTAATGACGTTATATGTAAGGAATACTTCTTTTATTTAAAATTCTTTGATTTTTTTTTGAAATTTTGAAAACTTTAAAAGATAGAAAAGGCGACTTTGAAAACTTTTCAAAGATGTCAATATTTAGACATACATCGTAGTAAACGAGCACTTATGTCAAATTTCAAGTTCATCCTTGTTTGACATACTGGAAAGATTTACAGATTTTAGACATCAGTTAACTGACGGACATTTGTCATTCTAATTGTTAGTCCATTATTTATACACTGAAATGACGATGGAGTTTTCCGTTATTTTCCGATCATGACAAAGAGCACACGGTGGGTGTGCCGGTCAGCAGGGGGTGCTCACCCGATTCCACTTCTGATGATTTTGTGATCCGTGTTTGTTCTGCTCCTGTTCTGTATTTTTTATGGACTTCAGATCTTAAATACTATTCGTTATTTCCATATATATCATGAGAACATATTTTGGTAAATATATAAGTTATAGATTCTTCATAGGGTTAAGAAGATATTTGAATAAGAAGTCCAATTTAATTTAGATTTGGACTGTAGTACATAGATAATAAAACGTACAAATTGTAGCATATTATATCATACTTTATCTGGTTGTGTATTGCATTTTTTTTTAGGTCTTCCCCAACAAAATTTACAATGGATGCACGATACTGGGCCCAAGATGTCTTGCGTTGTGACCTATGTGAGACTCCCGTTCCCCCAATGTACTGCGACTTATGTCATGTCAAACTCTGTAAAGGTTGTGTAGGGGAGCATCTCTCTGATTTATCTACAGAACATAAAGTTGTGCCTTATAAGCAAAAGGCGTCGCTCATAAATTACCCAAAGTGTAGTAGCCATACAAAAGAGCATTGTGAAAAACATTGTTTGAATTGTGAAATTCCTGTTTGTTCTCTCTGCCTTTCAACAAATGTGCATAACGGTCATGTTTTGCTCTCTCCATGGGAACTATTTGAACATAATCAAAAATTAATTCAAGTTGATATCAAAGAGTTAGAAAATTTGATACAATACCAATATACAGACATGAAAAAAGAAATAAAGGACAGAAGAGAGCACTTAGAAAAACACTACACCCTTCTGACGAAAGAGGTCACCGAACAAGGAGAAAACTGGCACAAAGAAGTTAACATTATTGTAAATGAACGGAAATTTGAAATTCAAGAAATGAAAACAAGGCATTTTGCTGCCTTACAAGAGGAGGAAGATGAAATCAAACAGAGCATTTCAAAAGTAGATGAGGGCATACAAACTTTGAATAAATTACTAGATTCCAACGACGTGTCTCAAACCATGGCTTACATATCAAAAAACGCTGATCTAAGGAAAATGCCCCCAAGAAAAGGGATTACTTTACCAAGTTTTACTTCAACTCTTAAGGTCGACAGGGTGCAGCTTCGTCGTATGTTTGGTTCCTTGTCACCATTAGCTATTACAACAGAAGAGAGGGATGACTTTGATACACAAACAGCTGGTACAACCGCAACTGTTAAAAGAATGCTTGAGGAATCAAAGCTTATCACCACCACAGATACTGAATATAAATTTCCTGTAAACCTACAAAGTATTGCTTGTCTTGACGAAGAAACATTCTGGGCTGGCGGAAAAGATAAATCAATTAAACTCTATAATTTCAATGGCAATCTAATGAAAGCTATTCAAACCAGATCAAGTAACCTTCCGGGTGATATAGCTGTGACAGGAATTGGTGATTTGATTTATACAGATCCAGATACAAAAACTGTCAACATAGTAAAGAACGAGCAGATCCAGGAAGTAATCAGATTAAGAGAATGGAAACCACACAATGTCTGTAGTACCATCTCCGGTGACCTCCTCGTTTCCATGGAAAGTTGTGATAAAAGACCTTCCAAAATTGTTCGTTACTCGGATTTTAAAGAAAAGCAAACCATTCAATCTGATATTGATAATAAACCTTTATTTTCAACTTATCATCTGAAATACCTTTGTGAGAATAAAAACCGAGATATTTGTGTTTCCGACTTCGGTGGGCGTGTTGTAGTTGTGATCAATCAAGCAGGTCGAGTACGATTTAGATTCTTTGGTCATCCTTTTCACGCTAAAGGATCATTTCAGCCACTCGGAATCGCAACGGACTCCATAAGCCACATATTGGTAGCGGATTACAACAGTCACTCTATTCATGTTCTTAACAAAGACGGTGAATTTCTCTGTTATATTAACAGTTGCAATTTAGACTTTCCCTGGGGTCTATGTGTTGACATCAAAGATAATCTTTTTGTGGCTGAGTGGCATAGCGGTCAGGTGAAGAAAATCAAATATTTGTCCGATATGTATCAGCTACGTCATTATTGTTTCCTATGAAACAAGAGTTGTATTTTACAGTTAAATCTTCTTTGAATTTCTTTAAAAAGCCCATTTCAAAATTGCAATGAAGCTGAGTAAAGTTTTAGTTGGGTATGACATTTATCGCAAGGCTCCGGGATAAAACAAACAACTCGTTGGATAAAAATGATACCCAACTACAAATCATGGAAAATCTTATATTTATAAAAGCATAATTTCACTTAAATTGTAACGCGTCATGTGATGGGGTAAAAGACATTGTGTATATCTGGTATTCTTCTTTCTAATAAACGTCTCTCAGTAAAAAGTTGCATATCATTTAACGACAACTAATTAAAAATAATTAAAGCCAGACATATAATTGAGTCAATGGTAAGGTTACTCAGTGCAGGTAGTATATCTGATGCTGAAAATATGTTTCACCAACGTTCAAACTCATTATTAACGTATTAATTAAGTAAGATCGAAAATAAGTCAACTTATGTATTTTTATATTTCAATTTTATTATGATTCAGTTTGTGAAAGTTTTATAAACATTTTTATCAGATATATGAAGATCTTTAACAACTTAATGCACGGTTAATGAATCTGTTGTAACGACGAAAAGATGTATTTTTTCGTCAATGCAGCGCATTGTTAAAGCTTAAAAAAGGGGCGGGGCCTAATTCAACCGGGAAATGTTTACTGCGACATCACAATAGGTATTCCTTATAATGCCAGAAAATCAAATACTTTGCCATTTTAAACTGTATTTGCATAATAAACAGTATCAAAAGTCATCAATACATTAGAAATAGTTGCTGGTTAAATCCCAGCCAACAGTTTAAAAAGAATGCACTGATCGCCACAATCTATCAAATTTACGTCATTTTGGTAAAAATTGCATATTTTATGTGCTTTTAAAGGCAGGTCAAGTGTATTTTTACAGTGAAAATTGCAATGAATTATTAAACAGAATATTTCTTACAGATTTTAGATAGGCTATTCATACCAATGTAAAACTCTTGATTAGTGCGACTATGCAATGATTAGCAAGGGAATGTATGTAATTAATTTTTCCGTGTTTATGTGTACAAGTTTGGCATGTTTAACATCGAGGTGGCTCATTAAATCGCCTTTTCACAAGAGCATACACATAACAAATGTTAGTTATTTTGTTTTATCAAAATAAAGGATGCTTTTCTTAACTTGAAACGTGCTGCTGTTTTCTTTAAATCGAGATTTTGACTTGATAAGGACATAAAATACTTGATAAATGTCAAACAGATTTTGACATGATCATATTTAATTGAAATTTTATCTAGTAAAACGTTTTTTCTATTGAAAGCAGCAGTACTTTCTAGAAAGCACAAAGTATCCAGAAACAAATGGAAACTATTTTTTTTAAATTATAACTAGGGTATGCCCATGCGATATTGAAATTAGTGCACATACTTTGCATATATCACGTGACTGTCCATTGATTGGACCAAACTTAATTCAGTACAGAGTGATGTATACTTTGTTATTTCAGAAATATTTGAGTTATTTAAAAATTAAACGGCTTTATAAAAATAAATTCAGTTGTAAAATATTGTTCCTGTCTTCTTTTTTTTTTTGCACGTCTATATGCCATTTATTTCTTCATAGTATAAGCTGCGCAGTTAACAAACTAAAATCTCGTGTTGCTCTATTGAGAACTCTTCCAGACTAAATGTCAAGCTGAAACAATAACAATGAGAAAAATATGTCTATGGATTTGCTTTCATTTTAGTAATATACTTTTTGTTACCAGTAGTTTAATCAGAGTAAAAACAAAATGACTGGTTGACCATCAATTATTGCGGGATAGATAACTTTGAACTGCGTTGCATAAATCGGTACTGCACGATGCTCAGTTAACCTGTGTATATGAAACATATATATTTTTCACTAGGGTCACAACAGAAATAATACATTTTTGGTTAATTTTAAAAATCGCTTGACAAGCAACATATTGAATTGTGGATTGGAATAATATGTTATAATAGATAAAAAGAAGCGTAAATGCTTCCTGGTCGTACTTGGCCCGATACCAAACGCTCGGGCTGATACCAGCCGACATCAAAACAGTGGTGTAATGATGTTCAAATTATATATCTTAAAGTATAGGCATAAAGGAAAAATACACATTTTTAGTAAATTTTGTTGTAAGAAAAAAGAGTTATCCGTCTTTATTTTCGATGTTCCTGTAAATGTTGCTGGATATTGTTTGCTTGAATAATTATATAAATATTTCCCTGATCCGGCTATTATAAAGAAAAGTCATTTTTAAGTATATTAAATAACAAAGATTTGTAAGGTCCGAGACTTTAAAATGCATTATTTTCACTTTGGATATTTTCCAGTTAAAACTTCTTCAACGAATCGTGTAAATTTATAGGTCTGAGATTTATAGTTATTGATTGTTTTGTTTACGATATTCCAAAACCAAAAATTGGACATTAAAAGAAAACTTGGAATTGCCTAACTGTACGAAGTAAACAAGAGTTACCTCTCTTACGTAACAAGTAAAATTATTTGGCACATTTAGAAAAAAAACTGTTTTCTCAATATTCTAGTATAAAAAATAAATTCTAAAGATTCAAGTTTAATTCTAGTTTAGAAAGTATTTTTGCTTTAACACTTTAATATATAAATATATAAGGAACTACTGTCTAGATAGGGATCTATTTTCATTCTTTCTTGAAATAACAATCCAAAAATAAATCAAAATACCGTCTAATTAAGTAGAATCGAATAATACGAGGCATTTCAGAGGTTTTAAACGTGTTTCTGATCTGATAATTTTTTGATGACGTTACTGATTTATTAGAGAATAATGTCTGCGGCTTTTTCAATTATCGTAGTAGAAATAAAAGTTACATATATCTGATGTTTAAATTTGTATCAGTTTCATCAAGTTTCTTCATACGCCTGTTGGATTATAAGTTTTGAATATCGTTTAACTTTCTCATGAAAATTAATCAAGAATTTCTCCTAAAATAAAAGAATATTAATTTGAAATTTGAATTTTCCCAATAAGGTTTCAACCTGAAATGCCTGGATAGCGAAAACCCTCCTTTGATTTTGTTTAATACTTCAAATCACATTATTCTAGTCTTTAAGAAATGTATCTATGACACTGAAATGATTGCAAAATAATCTAATTTTCGAAGATTATCAGCAGCATATTGCTCATGAAATACCTTTTTACCTAAAATGTTATGCATTAAATGTCACTTTTATTTCTAATTAAAAATTTCGAGCACATACCAAAAACAGATATGTTGAAAATGGGAGGTATCGTTTTTAACAAATTTAATAATGTAGACTGATATATTTGCTTTTTCTTTTACAAAAGATTTAATATCATTGTTTGAATCAATTTCAATGGAGGGTCCAAGATTGAATAAGCCCAGTATTAAGAATAGAAATCCGTAAGTAATCGCGTCAAATCATAATAATCAACTATGAATTATTTTTACTAACTCTGGGATATTATATTCAATAAAAAAGAGTCTTCATTAGACGGAAAATTTCATACTGTGCTGTTCTCGACCACTGACGCTTTCCATTCATACTTTGTGCAAAGCTGAACCATCTTATAAACTGAAGAATATGGCAAATCAAAGGTAATGTAAACCGAGGACATCCTCGTATCCTTTAAGGAGAAGTAAGACTGGGCTTCATTGAGGGGCGGACTAAATAAATGTTGATGAAATGACATTTTACATGTGTAACTCACTAATTGCTGAAACCAAATATGTGATCCCTATAAAGCAGCTTGTTGTACAAAAGATGTAGACACTGAGTATCAATAGTTTGTAGGCGCTAAGCGTCGCGCATAACGCTTTCTGTCAACGGAAATCTACTTTTGTCTGCGATCCAGCATCATTTAACAAATTAGATAACTCGGCATGTTTTTTTTAAATGCAACTGGAAATCCCCGGATAGCTTTCTGCTATTTTAGTGTAATGCTGTGTTAGGATTTCTTAAATAGGAGGGAATTAGTAAGGTGAAGGGACATTCCACAGTTAGTAGATAAGAGCAGTTCTGATCATGATCTTCTCTATCGTACATGGTAGTTAATTTATATTGTGTCGGCACACATCACTGGTGTACCATGTAGCTAACAATTTTTGCATCAATCGCTCAAATACCTAAATCAAAACGGTGTCTTATTCATCATGTACATGTAATGTAATGTTGCAAGTGGTGGCTGCGTTTTCAACTAATCAATTCAAATAGTAAAACTTATTTATGGAACATGTGATAATTTTAAAATTATTTTGTTGTGTACAGTATATGACGAAAAATGCTATGATCTTAATTAACGTTTTCAGCAATGGACAGGAATAATTCTAATGAAATGTAAAGGAAACATTATAATACTTGTAAATGGAAACTGAAGAATTAGTTTTTGCCTTAGTCACATTCCCCGGCCAGTGGCCGTAGACCGGTGGTAATCGGTAATAATCAACGGTGAGACCGGTTGTCAGGGGATGCTTACTCCTTCATGGCACCTGATCTCACCTCTGATTATTGGAGGTCCGTGTTTGTTCTGCTCCTGTTATGTGTTGTTTTATGGATTTTCATTGAATACCAACATTTTTGACCCTTTTGACCTTGGAGTTTGACCTACTTTTTGAAAACTATGGCCATAATTTTTAAACATTTTAGGCAAGGGCTTTCATACTTCACATATGTAATACTTGTGGCAGGACCTTTCAATGGATATAAAAATTTGAACCTTGGAGTTTGGCCGACTTTTTAAAACTTTTGCCTTAGCCATAACTTGTGTTATGTCTTTCATACTTCACGTATTGAATACTTGTGGCAAGACCTTTCATAGGAAACTACCAATATATATTTAATTTGCATTTAAGAAAAGTTTAATCTTCGCTATTTTGACAGACACCAAGTTCACTTTCTTATAACTTTTGATTTAGAAGAGATAGGGCTCTCATAGCCGCAGAACTGTAGCTATTAGAAAAAAATATTGACAGACCAGAGAGCTACAGTGCCACCCGTTGTAAAAGCTGTGCATTTATTGTGCATTAAAAGTTGCGCTTGGTTCATGATTCATTCTCCAAAATTCTTACCTCAATAGAAAAACAGATACATTTACAAAATTCCTTACTCCTCCATCAAGTGCTCTTGTAGTTAATAACTGAATGTCGCGTGTTGGACCGAATTATCTTGCAAACCAAAATAGAAGTATAAATAGACGAAATTTTTGATGATCTCAATATAAGGGCTAGGAGGGCTATTAACAACAATTATAAGAAAATGTTTTGTTGTGGAAACAGTGAAAGAATATGTTAAGAACTAACGGTCAGTAATATTTTGAGATGACAGTTTAAAACCATGGAGAAATTAATCGAGAAACAGCGCACTCTTTTGTGCGTTATAAATATCCTTATTTCAATGGATGACTCCGTAGCTCTCCGGTCTGTCAATATGTTTTCGGAGAGCTACACTTCTGCAGCTAAAACTTTTATATCTGACATGTGCTTTACATGTACCTATATATGACAAAATTGGAAAAAAATATGTCATTAAAACTAACATCCAACCCACAAAGACACCGAAAGTGGGGGCTTTGCTTGTTTATAATCAATTATAATATTCTCTGGAGCATACCTTTATCTAACAGCTTCCATAATAAATACCAACACATGGCAGTGCTACTGAAGGAAATATCCCTTCAACGAGGCAGACTACATTACATGTATAATCATTGCAATGCTTATTATAAGAAATGTCATTAACCCATTTAAATGTAAAGCTGACTTCCAGTTTTTGTGAATCACATATTGATATATTAGGTTTTTCTCTGACAAATCTGGCGACCTCGCAACCCAATCAAAGGTCTTAAATTATTATGATAAAGGACAGTACGGTATTTGGACAGGTATTTGGACAGGTATTGTCCATGCGAGGCGGGATTGTCGATGACGTTGAGTTAGTGGTACTGATGTTAGAGATTTTCGAGCTCGAACATTGCTTAACCTAGCTAGTTTATTACACTTTGTCCACATAACCTCAGTCCAGTAGCACGGCGTATTTCGACTGCAACATTAGAAGCTGATATGACACGGGTACATCTCGAAGTTGTAACAGTAGAAGGATCTAGCCCAACCGTTGTTTTTATTAGACTTCCTGAGCGCTGACGATCGGTCTGGAATAGTCTTTAAGGTCGATATATGGTGAACGGATACACAAAAAGGTGTTCAGCGACATCTTTTTGTGAACAACCGGCGTTAGTATCTCTATAGTCGTCGTTAGTGTTAGATACTTCCTAAGTTGATTTTTTTTTCTGCAATTTTTCACCGGTTTTCATTTACAAGCGTGCTCGAAGGGCTTTTCAACTAGATAAATTCTTCCAGGATCATGTGCATTCGAGCATAACATTGTATTGTTGAATTGTCATAAGGTTGGACAAGGCGGTTTCCGCGCGACAAATAAAAAAAGAAGTGTGTCTTTTGTAACCTTTTTCCTAGATTGATTTTAAGTAGAAACCAAATAAATAAATTTCGAAATCTAAATTAAAATTGAATCTTTGGAAAAACAATTGCTAATATTAGTTTGCTCAGTTTATAATCTGTTTTTCCATTTATGAAGAGATTTGATTTTAGAAATTTTGAATTCAGAGATGGGCATTTGCAAGGTGAAATAGCTATTAACTTGAGTGTGTTAGACAAGTTGGTTAAGAGGATTACTCGTAGTATTCCCTGTTTCCTGTTACTTCCATCAGCTACATAAAAACGCAGAACGGTTTAATCATGTTCTGAAAAAAGGGACCTACAAGTTTATATTTCTCTTTAATATTGCATTTAATTTTTATTTCTTTTTTATTACCAGATATATTAATCATTCATAGAAATAACATTATATACCCCGCTCTGTATTGAGTCTAGTCTGGTCATTTTATCTGAAAGTCACGTAATAAATCCATATAACGTGTTCTGCATGGAGGTCAAAGACACACTGCAATATGCAAAGGCATATCATAATTTAGATAAAAAGTAAGAAATTAATCCTGTATGACTTGAACTACCTGAAAAGCTACTGCTCTAAATAGAATTTGCTTTCATCACGATAAATTTTATGTAAGTAAGCCACACCTGAAATATTTAAAACCATTAAAATGTATTAAATGCACTTAGCAAATAATTTTTTTCCGTTTTTGGGAATGTAGCAGTCTTTTTGTGCTAAGTGATATAATCTTTATTGCTTTTCAAGAAATGGGTCAGATCTATTAAATCTATGCCCTTGCAAAAAGATGATTTAGATAGGCAACACAATGTTCAACATGCCAAACCTACGGTAACAAAAAAATTTAAATTTAATACACCCTCTCGATAATTAGAGTGTATTGATATCACGATTACAATCGATAATTTTAATTTCCGTGTCAAAACATGAGTTAACATTACATTTATTCCTCAATTAATTAACAAAATAAACTGATCTGCGATTGAATCTAGTATCATGGAATTAAATAAAATTGTTTTTTAAAACAAGTATGACAACATTGTTACATTGTTCATGAGTCAAGCGAATTTATATTTTTAAGATAAACCTGTACGTGTCGCTTTTCCTCGAGACATGGTGACGAAGTTACGGTATAAAAATAAGTTTTAGAAAAGAAATTACTTGAAATATAGTATCTTGCTTTGTATTTAATGTTTGATGTTTGAAATTAATAATGAATCCCGAAAGAAAAATACGATGCAGATGCAGATGATTCCATTCCCGTTTCATAGCTGTCGGGGAATCAACCCCGGTCCGAAGCCCTGGCCATTTAAAAAAAAAAAAAAAAAACATGCATTATGGAAAAATCAAGTAGATTTTATCTTTAAAAGAGATTTCTTTCGACAATTATATTTCTACTTCATTTTTTTCTCAAAACATCGTTTCTAAGTTTCATTGTTTTTTACCGAGAGACTGTTTTATGATTCGCTTTCTTCTTTCGTTTTGCGTAGACAACGTGTAATTTTAATTACTTCCCTTTTTGTCGATAGATTTTGGTGCTAAATGTATTTTCGTTATAACACTTCATTAAGAATCACACTGTATATAAGAAATGTCGAATTATTAAAAATATCAATTATTTTAAAAGAAAGAAATGGAGAAGGATTTTGTGTGGAACAAAAATGCTTTACTTCGCATTTCAATTCATGTGCTTAACATGGCTGAAATATTGCCGACTCGGCGTTAAACACCAATCAATCAATAAACATGAAAAAAAAAACGGCCTCGGTACAAAGTCGTAGGAAAAAGCATACAGGTAATACACTCAGGGGTTCAGGTAACATCCTGTGTATATAGGTAGTATACACAAGCCAGCGTCGTTCCCTCTGGGCTTCTCAGCCGCTTCACCCCACAGCAAACTTACCTGAGGAAAACCGTACGGTTGAAAACCTCGACCTTTAACATTGCAAGTAATTTCTTCTTCTACAGATAAAGTTTATGTGAAATGGTCATTTTCGTATGATTTCACGGTAAACTTGTCCCGTATGAATAAGGCCCACCTCCCTTTCTTCAGCCGTAACATGCTGTGAAGATATATTTTACTTATAAATATAATTTAATGTTTTGAGTTCTTCATAATGCGACAAAAGCTACTTTATTTTATTAATTTTGCAATTTAAAGAGGTGTATGCAGGCCGTAAATTAAGCCTGATTTTTTTTCAATTTCATTAAAATTTAATCAGGACAAAGTTTGATGAATCATTATCATATATTTCTCAGCGAAAACATAAAAGTACATTTTCAAACATATACAAGGTGTCAATCCAAAATAGGCCATTTAAATGAACACTGTCTCTTTTCTAGGTTTTAAAAATAAAATCAAATAAATAAACGTATTAGTAAATGTGGGGTAATATAAACACTTTTTGTGCAATTCTTCTCACATCTCCTCAAATGCGTGGCACATTAACTTCGCGAATTTTTTCATATAAATAAATGAAACTGCATTCCTGTTGAGATGTACACAGAAAAAGGTTTTGTTATTGTGCTCTTTCTTGACGTTTGTTTTCAATGAATAGGAAGAACTAAGCTAACCGGATTCTCTTATATTTCTAGATGTTGTATTGATACCCTATTCACACATAAATACTGATGTTTAGCATAATTTATGTGAAGACACATTAATATACAACCAATCTTGTAATAATAACATAAGCCGAATAAAGATAAAAACCAAACTTGATTCATGCTGTGCTGAGATATATCTTTGTCAATTTTGACATGACCATTAGCTGCTTTTGAGACAAAATCAGCCTATTATTGTAGCTTTTAACAATGGAAGAAAATCTTATCAAAATGAGTACATTATCATTTGTAAAAATCATTTATCATTATTTACTATTCAAGATTAAATGTGAATATAAAGCCTGAAATAATCCCGTAGGGGAAAAAACACTTGTACAGTAGCCTACTGAAATAACAGATCTCCTAACAGTTTGATCATGTTCGCTCCCCTTTTCAACTAAGCTATTTTCTCACTAAATTGAAAACTGATTGTAATTGATTTCATGAGGGCGTGACTGGTCGTCAAGGGATGCTTACCTCTCCATGGCACCTGACCCCACCTCTGTTATTTTTTAGGTTCGTGTTTGCTCTGCTCCTGTTTCTTTGTATTGTTTTATGGAGTTTGATTTTGAATACTTACCGTTACCTCCAGATATTTCATGCTGTTGGTTTATCCTGGAGTTTAAGATTATATCAATTAGTATCCAGTTATTGTAGATAGTTTACAGATAGAAAAAAAAACTTCGTGAAAAAGAATTATAAAAATTAAGCTGTTAGTTTCATTTTTTATAATTTCGGAAATTCAGAATATTTGACAAATATTTTTTTTATATGTTTTTACTATTTCAATATTACAATAAGGATTAGGGATAAAATATAAAAGGATATTCCAGGCTATTACTCTCCTATGGTGCTAAGGGCCCAATGGATTGGAAAATAATTTATCACAGATATATCGATCATACGCATATAAATGTAATCATGTACCTCTATTTTATTTAAACTGACAAAATCATTTTTATTTTCATGCATGTAGAAAAAGACAAATAATTGTTACAATTTGTAATAATTTTCTCAGTAGCTAATCCTCATTTCCAATGGAGTACATCCTTTGTCTAACATTGTCTATAATAAATACCCCCATATGACAGCACTACTGAAGGACCGATCCCTTCATTTTGTCAGACCACATTATAATTATAACAATGCTTTTTACAAGACACATTTTATAAAACCAATTATATGTAAAACTGACATTCAATCTTTTATCAATCTAAAATTGATACACAAAGTTTGTCTTTACGATGTCTAAATAATATAATGATTTTTGCCATTTATGATCAGATTTCCAGCTATGAAGTAGATTTTGCGAAAGTTTATTATCTAATTCTGATAATTTTTTTCCTTTGATTTTTGGAATTTTTTTAATTCATAGATGGTTATTTAAGACGCCTTGAATTAAAATAATAAAAAATCGTTTATTTCCCTGCATTGAAAATATTGTCAAGAAAATTAAAACAAAGTGAAATGTATAACAGTCAAAAAAGTTATTTCCTTGCATGTATAAAATATACAAAATCTATCGGCGGTATTCCTAGTCATCAAAATCTATTATATAATTGAATCTTAAAAGAGGGGCTTCTGTATTCTCTTTGACTGAACTGCAACGACACTTAAAAATGAGTAAACCTTTAAACCATAAAGTTTTATCGTATTTTGAATGGTACAATGTAATGCAAAATAGAGAATGAACAATTAAAAAAATCACTTTTTTCTCGAAAAAAATATTTTATGCATTAACTTCACTTAAAAAAAACTCCCATGAAGAGGTCATTAAATAATAATAATGATCGGTCATCATATCCCACATGTAATTATTCCAAAGTCATTATTGCTGCAAACAGTATCTTTTGGAGTATTAGTGAGTTTTTCAAACCCCATTACAAGCGTATTATGAGTATTATCGATAGAGGTATAATAAATCCATATAATGTGTTGTACATGGAGGTCAAGCACACATTCAAATATTGCAAGGACATATCCTAGTTTAAATTAAAAAGTAAAAAAAAAAATATTTGTTGTATAACTTGTACCTCCTGAAAAGATGCTGCTCTAAAAAGAAACCGCTTTTTATTAGGACAAATTTTATGTTAAGAAGCTCCAGCTGAAATATCTGTAACCTAACAAAGTATTTAATGTATATATCAAATAATTTTCCGAATTCAGAGAAAGCAGCATTCTTTTCAGGTTAAGGGATGTATCCTTTGCTTATATTGAAAAAATGGTTTAGATCTATTAAGTATTTGCCTTTCGAAAAAGACGAATTAGAAGGTAACACGATGTTGAATATACCAAACCTGCGGTAGCCAAAAACACGGATATTAAAATTAATTTGATATGATCTCTCGATAATTATTAAATAACTGCACTAAACAAAGGATTAATATTGATATTGATAGCCTATCTAAAAATCAGTAAACAATATTGCTAGCCTTGTTCTGTTTAATGATAAAATGATTTTTTTTCTGCAGAAAAAACTCAAAGGCATTATAGCATATCCCCCCCCCCAAAAAAAAAAAAACCTTCATACAAAACATGTTCATTTTATTCTGTGATTGGATTATCACCAGCTATTTGGGATTTAACTAGCAATAGTATCTATGCATTCGTCAGTTCTGATGTTGCTTATTACGCTAATATGGTTTAAAACTGCAACTATTTCATTTTCTACACATGTAGCATTGTGTGCAAAGCTATTTTGTGTGATTTCTCAGTAAACTCTTCCTGTATAGGTAAGGCCCACACCCTCTCTTCAGCATTAACAATGCTGCGAAGATATTTCAACATATAGGTATAATTTAATGTGTCGTGTTCTTCAAAATGCGGAAAAGTTAATTAATTTTTTTCTGAAATTTGAACAATTGTATGTGGTCCCTAAATGAAGCTTGAATTCAGGACAAAGGTTGATGAATCATTTTTGAATATTTCTCATCAAAACCAAAAAAGTATTTCTTTAAAGTTAAAAACTAAAGTTAAACATATTATATAGGGAAATTTGTCAACTCTCCAATAATTTTGCAGAAAAGGGGAATTGGAAAATCAGCAATGCATTTTCTAATTGCAAATTGATCAACAAATATATATTAGGCTAAAAAACAATAGGTATCCAGGCATTTAGAGATATTGCTATAATTTTTTTTTACTTATTTGGTATTTTCGTCTTCTATTTCCGTCATGTATTCTATAATTCATAGTGTAAAAGGCTTTTGTTTCCATAGCAAGACACCACAGATCACTTCTCATTTCATATCATGCTGATAAACATAAGTATCTAAGGCTGAATTCACGAAAATCTTATTTCTAAAAAAAACTGTATTAATTTTTTTTCTTTAATAGAGTACAAATATCAACATTTATAAGAATTTTTCTAAGACTTCCTAAAACCTTGCATTTATAAAGATTAATAAAATGAAAATTGCTGCATGAAAATATTTGATTTTCAAGCTTCATTTTGATGTATTTCAAATAAAATATTAGTTTTTGGAGTTATCCTTCCTGGCTGAGGATCGTATATCCTTAAGGTGTCAAACAAAAAAAGCCATTTAAATGAAAAGTGTCTCTCTTTTTTAAAGTTTTTAAAATAATCTAATCTACAAAGAAAACATTAGTAAATGTTGGGCAATTTAAACTTTCTTACAACTTTCAATAAACTTTCAATTCCACCTTCTTAAATGGATACCACTTTGTTAATTTTTTCATATAAATAAATGAAACTGCTTTCCTGCTGTGTTGTACACAGAAAAGGTTTTGTTATTGTGCACTTTTTTAACGTTATTTGTTCAATACGTAGGAAGACCTAAGCTAACCGGATTCTCTGCTATTTTAAGATGTTGCATAATAATGCTCAATCCACACATAAATACTGTCGTTTAGCATAATTTATATAAAGAAGAATCAATACGCAGCAAAGCTCAAGCCATATATAGTAACTCTAGCCGAATGAAAAGAGAAATATCACTGTATATTGACACAAACATTAACTGCTTTTGAGACATTGTCAGCATATCACTGTACCTTGCAAATATGAAAGAACATATCTGAACAAAATGAATACATCTTCACTTGTATGAAGCATTAAACACTGAAATGTAAACAAAAAGCCTGGGAGAACCCTGTAAGAAGACACACTTGCAAACTGGAATAACAAACATCCTAACAGCTCGATGATGCCTGCTGACCGTAAAGTTAGCTTTTTTCCCACCATATTGAAAAGTGTTTGAAATTGATTTCATACTGTTATTTTTTTTATTTAATTTAAGATTATTCTAAAGTATATCCGGTTATTGTAGAAAGTTTGCAGATAGATAAAATTTAATGGAAAGGCTATTTTGACAGTTATGAAAATTAAGTCATGCAGTTATTTTTCATATAATTCCCGAGAATGAGAATTTTTTTACCAATAATATTTTATAGTTTTTCGTTATTATGGCAATATTTTACAATAGGAATTATCCTTGTTTATCATCATTTATGGTGCCAGTTGCCCAATTATAGTAAAAATGCGCATAATTGTTATAATTAATAATATTTTTTTCAGGAACATAACCTGGCTTCCAGTGAAACACATCCTTCTTCTAACATTGTCTATAATTAATATCCCCACATGGCAACGGTATTGAATGAAATTGACTTCCAATCTTTTATGAATCTCATACTGATACAGTCAAACTTGTCTTAGCGGCCACCCGAAATCAACGGCCACCTGCGGTCAGAGGCCACTTTCAGTTCCCCCCAGTGATTTTTCCTATCTATTTTAACTGGAATTAACGGCCACCTGTGTAACGCGGCCAGCGGCCACTCAAATACTTCCCCAACAGTCTTATTGACACTGTAATAGGCGGCCATTTCGTCACTTGTTGCGATTTCATCACGTCTTTTAACGTGTTGGCTTGGGTAATTATATCCTGGATGGTCAATTTAACCTATTAATGCAATTAAACAAATTGGTTTTAGATACGCTGAGCTCTGTTTTTGTTTATGAAAAAAATATTTGTCCTGTTAGATCAATTTGTAATTATTTTTCAAGATCGCCGATTGAAAAATTAAAAGAATTTAATTATAATTCATATTGATACTTTCCTCTATAGCTAAAGAAATTCACACCTTTTAGATTTTGATTCCATGTAGAAGCCCTAATTGCTACTCTGGTAAAAACAAAGTGCTTCATATAGCATGATTATCTCGTGAATTTCACTATCAAGAGAGGATCGATAGGGATTAGTCACGCTCTACTGCATTTGACACCTGTATTATGGAATGATTTTCAACTGCGTAAATACATCTCTCTGGTCAACTGGTTAATTTTATTTGTGTGTCTGTGTATGTTAAATAGAAATTTTGACGGCTTTATAAACAATAAAATTAATCAGACTTTATACATTTCAGCAAGTAAGTTAATTACCGATTAATTAAGTTGGGGATGGGGGGGGGGGGGGGGGGTGTACACTGCTGACTATCTTTTTAACATATGTACCGGTAAGTGAAATTTTTATTGACATATTTTTACTTAAATTCCTTTGCTTTATTTTATTTACCATTAAACTGTATTTTTGTGTATTTTTTTCTTTATAAAAAAGGATAAAAGTCAGGAACAGTATGTGTTTAAAAAATTAAAAGAATTTATTTAATAATTCAATGTAACAAAAGCACACTTATGTTTAACTAATATGTAGGAACAGAAACATGCACAAAACCTTAAACATTTCGAATATTTTAATATTCTTTTTAAATGAGCTTGAATTATTATATATACACATAAAAAGCTTTTGTGAAATTGAACTGTTTAATTTTGTTTAATTAATATAACTGTGGTGCTTAATGTTGTTTATTTTATATTGACCAAATGTCCTTTTCGAGGGCAAACTGGAATAAGAGGCCACCTGTCTTAAGTGGCCAGTTTCCAGACTTCCCAAAGGTGGCCTCTTAAAACAAGTTTGACTGTATATTAGGTTTGTCTTTACGCTGTATATAATATAATCCGGTTTTTTTTTATCATTCATAAACAGATTTGATTTTAGAAATATTGGATTCAAAGATGGAAATTTACACGGTCAAATAAATAACAAAAAATAAAAGTTTTTTTATCTTTTTACCTGTATCTATTACAGTGTATATAGCACACAAAGTGGTTAAATGCAGTATCCGCAGTATTCTTTGTTTCTTGTTATTTTGTTCTATGTTTATGAAAACACAGCACTGTTTAGGCGTACTCTTAGAAAAAAGACGTACATATATAGATTCCTCTTTAATGTAGAATTTATTTCTCTAAATCTATTTCATTAATAGATTTTTTTTATTATTCATAGAAATAACATTGTATACCCCACTCAGTATTGAATCTAGCCTGGTCACTTTATCTGAAAGTCAAGCAATAATTCCATATAATGTGTTTTGCTTGGGGTTCAAACACATATAGCAATATCGCAAGGGCCTACCCTAGGATAAATAAAAAATGTAATAAATTATTTCTGTACTTCTTGTACCTTCTGAAAAGCTGCTGCTCAAATAGAATATGCTTTTTATAAAGATAAAACTTATGTAAATAAGCTCCAGTCGAAATATTTCTAACCTTTAGAAATATTAAATGCATTAATTTAATAATTCGCCAGATTAATGGAAATCAGCAGTCTTTCAAGTTAAGTGAAACATGTGATATATTATCTATTTATATAAAAAAAAATGATTTAGATCTCCTCAGTGTTTGCCTTTGCAAAAAGACTATTTAAAAAGGCAACACAATGTTAAACATGCCAAACCTGCAGTAACCAAAAACAGTGTGAATTCAATACGATCTCTCGATAATTATTGAATAACCGCCCTAACCAAAGGTTTTACTAAACAAAGGTTTTACATTGTTACTGATATCTTAACTAAAATCAGTAAACAATATTTTATTTCTTAAAAAATGTTTATTTCTCTGTAAAAAAAAAATACTCAAAGCAAATATAACACATTTTTTTCCCCCAAAATAGCATCATGCAGACAAGTTCACTGTGATCTGTGATTTGATTATAACCTGCTGTCACTACATGTAGCAACACATATTTATGTATTGGCCTCTTTTGATGCTGTTAATTACGCTAATATGGTTTAAAAATACAGGAAATTTCACATCCTACACAAGTAGCACTATGAGGAAAGGAAATTTTCGTGTGATGTCACAAATAATTTTTCACGAAGATTAGGCCCGCCCCCTTTATGCAGCCTTAACAATGCTGCAGAAAAAAATTTAAAACATTTAAATATAATTTAATGTCTCCAGTTCTTCATAAAATGACAATGGAGATTAAATTTTATCTACAGTTGATGAATTTTGTGTAGGCTGTAAATTACGCCTGAATTTCTCAATTGCATCAAACGTCAAAAAAAATGTGAGATGAACGTAAAGTAGGTAAACCAGGACAAATGTTAATAGTTTTGCATAATTCTCAACGAAAACGTAAAAGTACATTTTCAAACTTATCCAAGGTGTCAAACTGTAAGTAGTCTTTCATAAAGGGGCATTTAAATAAAGATTCGTTCTTTTTTAAGTTTTTGAAATAATTTAAACATCAATAAACACATAAGTAAAAGTGGGGCAATATAAATTTTTCTTTATGCTATGCCTCCTCCTCAAATTGATGGCACATCAACTTTGTTTATTTTTTTCATATTAATAAATGAAACTGATTCCTGCAGAGTTGTACACGGAAAACTTTTTTTTATTGTGCAATTTACTGTTTTTTCTTCAATGCGTAGGAAGACCTAAAGCAACCCAATTCCCTGACACTCGATACCGGAGAAAACTTCTAAGTGATTCCTATTTTTTAAAAGACTTAATTACTTTGTATAAATATACTTTTCATTGCACTCACAATGTAAAAAAACACCTAAAATGATCATTTGAAGACCTTAAATATTATGTTTTGAAGAAATAAGCCATCACTGAAATGCTCCATGGTCGTCGCTATTTTGCGTATGACAACTTTTCCTCCCCAAAGTTTAGTCTCGTATTTTTTGGCAGCAATTTAATATGTAAAAAATGCCCCTCATATTTTGTTTTTATTTATCGAATTCTGAGTCAGTGGTTTTGAAAAACAACCAATAAAGGATATCACTCTGCTTGACATAATAAACATAGGAACCCAAATCTGACCACCGACATAAGGCATGTTTCTACATTCTGCTATTACTTATGTTTCATAATTTAATCGAATAAGCTTTGCTTAACGTTTACAACGAGTTCATTCAAAGTGATCTAATGCGCAGAAAACTTACTCAATTTAAATGATTTCGCATTTAATTAGTCATTGAAACGCGGTTAAAATCTAATTCGCCGAAATTTATGTTTAATTCGAAAAAAAATATGTATTAAGTGTATAGCTGTATATACTGTATAAACTGTCTTTGCCAAAAATGCAATTGCTTTTTACCATAAATTCCTTCTTAAACATCTGGCATGTTTTTTATCTTCGTGTAGGATCAATTTGATTTTAAAATTTTCAATTGATGGATAGAATTTTGCATGGATGGATAGGATTTTTTTATCAATGCAATTATATGTGCAAGAATTTTTATCTTTAAAAAAGGAATTCAATGCTCATAACACAAGCTTTAGGTGTTTTATTCTTTATAACAAAAGTAAATTAAGCATAAAATTCAATTCATTGTGATATCAACCTTTGTTATTGTTTTCTTTTGTTTCTTTTTTTGTGAACAGGGGTCGTAACACAAAGCTTGCCAAGTTTTCAACTTAGGTAGGGTCATAAGCGTGTTTTGGGTACAATCTTAGGACATGTCTAAGTACTACTCATTAAGTATGACTTAAACCGTAACATAAAACGAACTTAATTAGATCTTAGCTAAGTCAAACTTAAGTTCACAAGTTTTCTCATGAATCATGCTAGTTTTTCAATTTATATATCCTTGGAGTTAAAGAAAGTAAACATTCAGTTGAATACTTTTTTTTAAATTAAATGACGTCCTTTCTTAAATTTTAATAAAGTCAATACAATGTATTTTTCGTATGAAAATTCTGTGAAAAATCATTATTAATATTAAAAAAATCCAAATAATTACACGTTCACAAAATGACAAGTGTTCAATGTATATGCATGACCATTGTTTCATCACTGGAGGTTGCAATGTATTCAGTGGTCTTTTTTTGTTATTCTTTTGTTTGAAAATGTTCACTCGAGTTGTCATTCCTGTAGACATGGCACGTAATAAAGTATGTCAGGGCATCAACGCATGTCACCAAATTTTCAACAGTAACAATCCCCGTCTCTCTCTCTCTCTCCCTCCCTCTCTCTCTCACTATCTATCTCTCTCTCTCTCTCGTTCTCTCTCTCTGTGACTGTAGTGAACTCCCCATTCCCTACATCCGCGCTTGTTGCGTTCTACATTTAATCTTATGTCATTCTCTTTGTTGTCTTTCAGTCAACATTGTCTAATTCACAAAAAAATCTATTTATCTCAAATTTTCACATAGAACTACTTCTATACAAATCTATAATTACTATGTAAAATTGACTAATAATCATTAGTGATTTTAACCTTAGCGTCCTAGGTCCCATAAGTATTTAAAAAGCGTGCGCAAAGTAAAATTTGAATCTATATGTATATTATGTAATGATAAGAGGGATATTGGAATTAGTGATTAGTAACGTCCCCCCCCCCCCCCCGATGCAAAACTAAAATTCTTATGTCGCTCTGTAGTAGAAATATACATTTTCTTTCATGCCTGATTGAATAGAGCAATGATTAAACGTCGAAATTCACTCATTAATATTTTTAAATATGTGTAGAAAAAAATAAGACATACTTAAGTCACACACTACAGACCGCCTAAGTTTGTCGAATCTAAGTACGCTTTTAGTTACTGTCTTCAGTTTAAAACTGTATTTAAGTCCTACATAAGTATAGTCTTTGACTTAAGTAACCTATGTGTTACATCCAAGATCTTCTTCTTATAAGCATGTTTTTCTTATAAGCATTACGATGAGCTGAAAAAAATATCATATTTTTTATCCGTCTAAAATTGAATGGATCATTGACTAAGTTTAATTTACTTTAATGAATAATAACAAACCTCCATTAAACTTTCTGAGTGTCAATAGTTGCAATGCCTTATAAGAAAGCAGAAAAGATGTTTGCGACAGGAAAAAACATATCTGTGTGGTGAAAATTTTTGGCATCAAAGCGCATCACTGATTTTATAGATCTACATTCAGTAATCTACGTCCTGATTTGCAATGTTCATGAATGTAAGACCTATATCGATGACGCGGGCATGTTAAAAAAGCATATAAATAATTTATCGGGACATTTTGACTTTTTAAAAGAAAATTAAGTTTCATAGTTTACGAAAACCCTTGATAAACGTAAATTATTATTAACTATTGAATAAAAAATTAAATGAGTGTCTAGCACAAAGACGCACATCATCACCACGGCATCACGTCACTTCTATTAATAGCAAAAAATTCCTAATAAAATAAAACGCTTACAGAAAAACTATGCCCCGGAATTATATAATTTCCTTGAGTCAATAATATAGATGAAAAACATCTATTTTGTCAAGAAAGTGCTTCTTGAATCCCTATGTTCTGTCAGTAAAATAATTATTCCACACATTGGCACGAAACCTTACCCGATGATTTGAATTTTATAAATATGAACCGAAATTTTTCGTAAAACCGTGCTTAACTCGGGATTCTAGCAGCATATTCCAGGTATTTTAGAAAGCAGACTTTCCATCTGTACAATCTTATGTTTTGAGATATTTAGCTTATTGTTATTCTGTTGCATTATTTTGGTCACAAATGAAAGGGGAAAGGCCGACCGGGATACGTACATAGCTGACTGTTTCGAAAGAGAATACATTCGATGGAAAAAAGTAGCATACCTGTTAAATTAACTGAACTCAATAATATTTAATTATGTTTTTCAAGGTATTTGCTTTTAAACTCCATTTACGTATTTTGTACTTGCCGTCTTAACTAAATTCTATTCATTTTCTAAAATTAAATTGCATTTCTAAAAAGCAATATTACGAAAATTCAAAAAAAAAATGACGTCCTCTCGCCCTCTACATGTATGCCGTCATAATGTATCACTGAATCAGTCAAGGTAGAATATTCTGTATGCTTCCTTATTACCCCTGCGGAGTGCTTTAATTCCCCCATCAAATATTCACCCATGGAAGTATATATAGCACCATAATGGATGGTTTCTTCTTCTCATGTAGAATTTTTTCAATAAAATCGGTTTCAAATACATATCAAAAAAGGTCAGAAAATAAAGGAGCACAATAAGTGCCTATCAAAACTCCAAATGTCTTTAATCTTTCAAGACCAGCTCTTCAAAAACTACATCAATGTTTTTAACACCATTTTTGAATTTAAATATGTGATAAAAATTGAATTTCAATAAATTGTTTTGAAGCAAGAGGATCTGCGTGTACTTTTCTTAAAAGCTGACGAGTGAAATACTTTAATATCATATATTTGTAGAATCACAGTGATGTTTTGATTTAATACTCTGTGATGACCAATCACAAGACATGAAAATTTTTTAGATATTTTTTTATTGAAAGATCAAGTCTATTGAAAAAAGTTTTTAACTGATCATGAGGGATAGTTGCAGAAAGTGTAGAAAAACGCAGGGGGAATAAGGAAGCATACAAAATATTCTACCTTGACTAAATCAGTGCTACATTATGACGTCATATTAGACGAGATGACGTCAATTTTCAAACACAATTTTGCGTAATATTGGTATTTAGAGCTGTTATTTAGCTATTGAAAATGAATAGAAACGTGTAAACATTTACAAAAATAAAATTCTCTTATTTTGTAATGCTGTATTCTGTCATTTTGATTAAAATCAACCACCGAGGACGTCATATGTGTACATCAAGTGACTTGGGAATTGATCATGCCGTGTAAAGAGAATTTGGAAGACACGTAAAATGGAGTTTAACAGCAAATATTGTTAATATCTTGTGATATTCATATGGAGTTCAGTTAATAAAACAGGTATGCTAATTTATTTTCATCGATTTTATTCTCTTTCGATGACAGTCAGCTATAAACGTATCCCGGTCGGTCTTTACCCTGTCATTTTTGATAAAATTAATGCAACAGAACAACATTGAGCTGAATATTTCAAAATTAAATGGAAAGATTGCCTTTTAAAATAGTTGGAAAGTGCTGCTAGAATCCCGTGTTAAGCATGGTTTTATGAAAAATCAGGGTTCATATGTAAAATATTCAAAACATCGGGTAAGGTTTCCTGCAAATGTGTGGAATAAATATTTTACAGTTGGATTCTTGCAGCACTTTTTAGGCAAAAGAGATGTTTTTCAATAACATTATTTACTCAAAGAAATTATCAAACTCCGGGTATTGTTGTTCTGTTAGCTTATTAATTAAGGAAAATTTCGTCACGTGATGCCGTGGTGGTGGTGCACGTCATTGCTTTTACTTTTATGCATCAGATAATAATAGTTTACGTTTATCAGCGGTTTTGGTAAATTATCAAACTTAATTTTCTTTAAAAAGTCTAAATTTCCCGAAAAATGACTTATATGCTTCCTTAACATACCCGCGAACATTTTGATGCTATTGACTTTTTAGAATTTTGATTTTGAATTTTCCACAAGTTCTTTGGACGTTTTGGAATCCTTGTGTAATGAACACCATTTTTAGCATATCATGCAGCACAGCACATATAAACTTCCTCTGTAAAAGCAGTCAAAATGTGTGTAAAATAAAATTTTCGAATGACAAACAATACTTTTCACTACTTCTTAATGACCTCCCTTTCAAAGAGGAACAGGTCCTTCTTTAAAACATACAGTCAAACTTGTCTTAGCGGCCACCCGAAATCAACGGCCACCTGCGGTCAGAGGCCACTTTCAGTTCCCCCCAGTGATTTTTCCTATCTATTTTAACTGGAATTAACGGCCACCTGTGTAACGCGGCCAGCGGCCACTCAAATACTTCCCCAACAGTCTTATTGACACTGTAATAGGCGGCCATTTCGTCACTTGTTGCGATTTCATCACGTCTTTTAACGTGTTGGCTTGGGTAATTATATCCTGGATGGTCAATTTAACCTATTAATGCAATTAAACAAATTGGTTTTAGATACGCTGAGCTCTGTTTTTGTTTATGAAAAAAATATTTGTCCTGTTAGATCAATTTGTAATTATTTTTCAAGATCGCCGATTGAAAAATTAAAAGAATTTAATTATAATTCATATTGATACTTTCCTCTATAGCTAAAGAAATTCACACCTTTTAGATTTTGATTCCATGTAGAAGCCCTAATTGCTACTCTGGTAAAAACAAAGTGCTTCATATAGCATGATTATCTCGTGAATTTCACTATCAAGAGAGGATCGATAGGGATTAGTCACGCTCTACTGCATTTGACACCTGTATTATGGAATGATTTTCAACTGCGTAAATACATCTCTCTGGTCAACTGGTTAATTTTATTTGTGTGTCTGTGTATGTTAAATAGAAATTCTGACGGCTTTATAAACAATAAAATTAATCAGACTTTATACATTTCAGCAAGTAAGTTAATTACCGATTAATTAAGTTGGGGATGGGGGGGGTGTACACTGCTGACTATCTTTTTAACATATGTACCGGTAAGTGAAATTTTTATTGACATATTTTTACTTAAATTCCTTTGCTTTATTTTATTTACCATTAAACTGTATTTTTGTGTATTTTTTTCTTTATAAAAAAGGATAAAAGTCAGGAACAGTATGTGTTTCTTCAAATGAAAATTAAAAGAATTTATTTAATAATTCAATGTAACAAAAGCACACTTATGTTTAACTAATATGTAGGAACAGAAACATGCACAAAACCTTAAACATTTCGAATATTTTAATATTCTTTTTAAATGAGCTTGAATTATTATATATACACATAAAAAGCTTTTGTGAAATTGAACTGTTTAATTTTGTTTAATTAATATAACTGTGGTGCTTAATGTTGTTTATTTTATATTGACCAAATGTCCTTTTCGAGGGCAAACTGGAATAAGAGGCCACCTGTCTTAAGTGGCCAGTTTCCAGACTTCCCAAAGGTGGCCTCTTAAAACAAGTTTGACTGTATTTCAAATTTCGTTATTGAAGGATGCTTTGTTGACGACTTTAGCAAAAATACATCTTGAATGTGTACATCCTCGATGCTCGACATTTATTGATCAGGATAGCAAACTAAACTAAGTACTTGGCTCTGATAAACTGAAAACGTATGAATATCACCATCCTAACTTTGTGCCACATAGGGGATTTGGTACGGTCATTCATACTATGACTTCTTTTCATTTTTTTTTTTGCTAAAAAATCAGACACATTAGGAAAAGTACGTTTAAAATTATGAAGTCCTTGTAAAATTACCGAAAAAAATTCTCACAATTTAATGATTGCCTCACTTCAAACCCAATTGCCTCTTTTCACATTTAATAGAATCGATGTTTCTATATTATATAGGGATTGAAGTTAACCCGTAAAAATATGAATATATCTACCTATATAAGGGCCTTAAATGTTTTGCCAAAAGTTATAAGAGCAAGTAATACTATTGTATACGGAAGTAATTTGAACACAATCATGAATTATAAAAGATAGAGTCATAAGGAAAATGCATTAGTAGAAATGTTTTGTTTTTTTCTGTCGGAGGGAAAAATCATAATGGTGTTGCCTCAGCTTATTATTAGTAAACAACCTCTTAAGGATGAAAAGAAGATGCACTTATACGCATGTGAGTTAAGGCTACATATGGAAATTTCTATACAAAATATCTAATTAAATTCCATAATTGCTCTACCTACCGCACAGAAAATGATAAGACTTGTTTTCTAATACATTCTTGGTACCCACGACATGCGATTGCCAGTACACATTATGACGTCATATTATGACGTCATCGACCTGTACTACACAAGTTTATAAGAAACATGAACAAAATCGTTTCGGCGCAAGGGCATACCTTACTTTGTTTAACATAAACAAGGTATCAAAAGATACAGGATATTCCAAGGAATTAAGATATTGCTGCACAAATGTCGGCAGTGTAATTGGTAACTTACTATTCGTGCAGTTTTAAGTTTTAACAGGGTAAAAATTCACTGTCCAGGGTAAGTTTCCTAAAATTTTTATCAATTGAGAAAGTGCATAGGATTTGTGCAGCAATTTTATTAATATTAAGAATATTCACCTTAATATTATACATTGTTTATTTTAAATTAGATAGGATAGGCCCTTGCGCCGACGTGATTTTGTTAATATGATTTAATACATTGAATGGGAGAGAACAATGACGTCATAATATGAATTCATAATATGCACTTGCTTTAATAAACTGTGGGTACTGAGTATGTATCAGAAAATCAATTTGAAACTTCTCTGTACATAAAATATACAAATTATGAATTTTCATTAGTTTATTTGCATAAAAATATCCATATTTAGCTTTAACTCACTTGCGTAGTTTCTCTTTTTTTAAATTGCCCAATGTTTTTTTTTTTTTTTTTTTTTGATTTTAAAAGATTTAAATGTGCCTCTCCACGCAGAATGTTTCTATCAAGGTAATATAAAATTTGTGCAATAAGCATAGCACTATTATAGAAGTTTTTCCCATTTTTTTTTAAAAACACTTCAGATAATCCTCCACGGCACCTGATCCCACCTCCGATTTTTTCGAGTTCCGCGTTTCTTCTGCTCCTATTTTGTATTGTTTTATGGACTTTTGATTTTGAATATTGTTCATATGTTTCGAATTATATAAATACAAGTGACAGGAAATCAAACTGAGGTCTGTCTAACATTCGAAACTATGTCTTCCCAATGTAAGGTAGATGAACAAATCGTGCACGGTAGGTACCCCTTTCGTAGGTAAAGATAAAAAAAAATCATTAAAAAATTGAATAAATCTCATAATCGTACACACAAAAAAGATTACTAAATCTACAGTTTTATCTTAATTGCAGATATCTTATATATAGATTGTTATTAATTAGTTAATTTCCAATCTATGCAAAAATGCATTTTTATTATTGTATGAAAAAAAGTCACAATTACAAAATATTGAGATCTACATTATGCTTGAACTTTAAATTTCACTGTTAACTGTTTAATATGTACGCTATTGTATTTTTAAAATCTAGGTGAAGTGAGTTTTAAGGTAAGGTTTGCGTTAACAGGGAGATAACTCTTGCGAATCACCAAAGCGTTTGAAACAGGCGACTTTAAACCAGCGATGCTAAGCATCTCGGTAACGAATTTCCTCTGTCATACTTGATGCTTGTTGTCACTTATTGTTAGGACTAAAAACAAAGGACGTTTTAAGGAGAAAGTCTTATAACAAATCAAAGCATAGGAATCTTAAAAGCCTTTGAGATTAGCGTGATGCATGTGGATGAACCAATAAAGGAGGACTTGTTTATTTTCGATACGGAATGTGGCAAGTTGTAGGCCATTCCGATCAGAAGAAAGTTATCGACGCATTGTGCTGTTGTGTGTTTCTAGCTTCACCACTACACTAAAATTTTAAGTGAGAATGGGAAGAAAAAAGAAAAGACCTGAGAGTATCCTGTAAAGTATCATGCTTTATGCAGTCCGAACAGGGAAGAAAAGTCACGGTGCATTTGACCATGTCCAATGATGATGTTGACAGTTTAATTGTTGATAGTATTTTCATCAGGTAATTATTTAACTATTCATTTTACTGAAAGTTATGAATGATCTTCTGACTACAGATTTAAAAACGATGAATAAACGGTACAAGGATGTCAGGATGTGGCTAATATCCCAACATTGCCAAAAAATAAAAATGCATTCATTCAAGAAATTATGAAAAAAATCCTTGCTTTTTAGGCCTAATATTTGTAACATTATTGGAACAGGTATTCAATTGTTCAAGTTACCTTTTAAATGAGGTTTGATTTTAATTAATATCTCATTTTTTAATTAATACAAATTGTGCATGACAAGAACATTAATTTTCTTGATCAAGCATTTGCATTTCACTAATTCAATCAACATGTATAAATTGTACAATAATTTCATTTTGATTCTTCATTGATTATATTGGAAATTTCATTTCATTGAGTGAATGAAATTCAGTCCAATTCCTTATGCAATTCCAAAAATGCAATTCCTTAAATGTTATTGTAAAAATGAACACATATGATTTCAGATCAATTGGGTCATTAATTGGAATAGATAAGAACAAAAAAAAAGTACTTCAGTGTTTCCTTAAAAGATTTGTGCCATCAATCAAAGTAGAGGTCATCCCATATCAGCTCAAGAATATTAAAGAAAGTTGGATGGATCAAGCTAAGATGTTGAACCAGACATGGCAAAGTCAATGGAGATTTGGAAAAGAAATGATGATTTGTTGTACCCAATGCATATTTTTTATATGTCTATAGATTATAGAAAAAAAATTTAATGTTTAACAGCATCCTATTTACCTGGTAGTATATACATGCTGTTTTCAATATATTTAGAAAATATGTGTATGTGATGATTGCAGTGCATGCTCTGTTTGTCCATCTTTGAATTTGTTTTCAGTAAAATAAATGTATACATTAAGGTATTAATTGAAGGTTGCTTTTGTCTACACTTACAAGTAACAAGTTTCTTAAAAGGGTTATTTTGTAAAATTGCAAGGAAATTCAAACATGAACAATTAAATTTAATATTTTTATTCATTAATCTTTGTTCTTACCAATACCTAATATGCTCAAATAAGTATTTCTGAAAACTGATGAGTTTTGTAAATAAAGCTGCAGTGAACATTTAACAGTTTAAAATATGACACTTGGAATTTGAAAGGTTGTTAATTTAGTAGGAATGATAAGACCAGTTTAGTAATCAACTAAAATTAAAATCTTTCACAAATACATGTAGTTTATTTTAAAATTGTTTACATTTATAATCTTTTAATTTTTTTCTGTATTTTTATTTTAAAAAGGAGAAAAAAAAATTATATTTAAATTATTATTTCATGGATATCAAGGAGATATATCTATCACTGTAACATTGTTTCTTTTTCCCTGTTCTTGACAAATATTTATGACAGTGTTATGTCATTTTGCAGAATTTGCCTTTTCTCTGAAATCAGAAGTACTCTGTAAACTCATTAAAGTATGAATTGATGTCACTTAGAATTCATCTTTATTTTGTTCTGTCTGATATTTCAATTTAGATTCTCAGACTACCTAATCCAATGATTGAGCTAATGTCCATGAAGTGTAGGAATAGGCCATCTTTAAGATATGTTTGGTTGTCGGCCTCTCCAGACCGACTGACTAAAATGACCAGACTGAATTTTTTTTTTCAATGCAGGGCCGTATTTTTTCTTTTTATTCCTCTTATTCCCCATAAAGAAATGTTGTTGAAGATTTTCTCACCTACCGACCCAATAATTTTACCCAGAGTCAAGAGAGGGCAAACAAACATTACTTTCAAGATAGCATTTCTACTCTTCGAAGTAAAGAAATCATTTAATTATAAAAACAGCAGCTTCGTGGATGCAATGCTTACAACATTTCACTCAAAAGATGGCATACACGTATAATGATAGTCACGAGACATAACTGAATAAAGATATTTTGCTACGAAGATGTCTAGAAATTACTACATGTACATGTTGGAATAACTAAATCAGCATGAGGTCAAATTCAGAGGCTTTTAATTGGGTTAGTTGCAACATGTTCTGAAGTATGTTTATAAACATATACATGTACTTCTAAAGGTGTTGCAGTATAATTCATGGACAATTTCATCAGAATATTCAGATGTAAAGATTGCCATAAATACTAGATTTCTTCCATGGAATAAATTTTTAGACCATCTTGTAGCACAGGAGGAGTTTTATTTTGAATATTTTTGGCCAAGTTTTGCTTAAAACAATATCAAAAATACATTTAGTCTTTAACATTCACCATGACAAGGTGATATCAATGTTGTCTTTATAAGTGTAGAAAAAGCCTGATTTTTGTGTTCCGAACCCATAATATAGCCCCTGTTTCCATGGAAATAATATTGGGGACATACATATTTTTTTGGTTCAAATTATTTAAAATGATCAAATTAATAACTTCATGGAATTTGATGGAATCGGTAGATATGTAAAACGTTGAATTTTATATTTTTGTTGCCATGGCAACGGTTTTACTTTATCAAGGAAAATTGAAAAATCTTCTTTTTTACCAAATTTTTCACATTTTTGATAACGGAAAATTAATAGTTTAAATAATAGAAGCATGAATTATACTAATTCAGGTCATTTTAATTATAAAAGTTTGATAATTAATAAAATAAATCAATTTTTTCAATGAAAATAATATTCGAGGTGAAATATGAAATACGTTAAATTTGGCGTCTTTTACTAAAAAAATGGGACGGGCAATATCTTTGAAAATCATATTAAATGATGAAGCTAATCTCCCTGAATAAATTGATATATGGCATGTGTGCATATTTAAAAAAATAAAAGTTGGAGGGAGACGCAAACCTTACCTTAAGGCTGGAACGCAAAAGAGAAAGATTATTTCAATATTTCTTGGAGTATTGCTTATAGTGATCATTACGGCCTTCATAACAATTTTGGCCCTTTACTTGAAAGGTGAGATGAAATATTTACTCTACTCGTTGATTTGATGATTAGATCGTATAGTTTTTACCGAAATTAAACAAATTATTAAGGAAGGATTATTCTCTTGTTTCTGGCAAGATGATAAATTCAGGAATATATTTTCTCATATGTCTTGTATATTTGTGTTTCAGAGATTAAATTAAACAAAAATGTATCATTCTTTCATCTCAATTTTAAAACTTTCAAAACATAAAGTAAAATGCGTTTTAAAACTAGCAGGGACTATATTTTAGGCAAAATGGTGTTGTATGAAATTATCTTTATTTCTGCCCCACAAATCGCAATAGAACAATGATTTTATTACTAATGTTAACGCAATAAATGACTTGAAGAAATTTTTTGAAAATTTAAAATAAGGGACTTAACTTTCAAAATATCTCAGATAAATATGATTGTTTTCAAGTAAAACTAAAACAATGTTAACTTCTAAAAACTTCAAATTGGAGTACAGATTTAAGCAAAAAAGTTTTTTTTTCTCTCTTAGTAAATTATCAAACCCTTTTGTTTTTGTGTCATTTGTTTTTTTTTTTTTTTTTTGACAACTTTACCATGTGTGGAAATGAGAAAAATCTAAATATTGGAAGCATATTAAAAAAAACAAATATATGCTTAACATTTCAGAAAAGTAGAGAGAATTCGGATTAGCCAATATCCATTTTAGTCAAATTATCTTTGTCAATATGATAATACCATCTTATAGGCCCTATATGGTAGTATCTTTTTTTGCAAAAAGGTAAGCATTCAATCTTTTAAAATGCAAATAGAGATCGCATGATTTGTAACAGTAATTTTTTTCTCTGTTCTTGATGACTAGGGAAAGTTGTTGGCCTTGACCTGACTTTGGATACAAGAAATATAAAAAGATTCTTACCATAAGAAAAATAATTATTTCTTCTATCGTCTGAACATTTCATTTCCTACAAAACTTTACCCTTTCTCCTACACCTGAAAACTTCAGAGGGCGGATCAAGTGTTATGGAGGATTAGCCATCCACCCGCCCCCAAAAAGAGAACCATATAGATTTATTTCTTACAGAAATATTTTTCGTAAAAAGCTTGAATTTGATTCTTAATGTTTCTCCATCATAGAATATGTTTTTCTCATAAAAATAAACTAGACATCAGTGTTATTATTATTTTTTTATTTCAGCACAAGGTACAAAGGAAGATGATGATGGCTTTTATAGAGGTAAATTTCATTTCACATGTACAAAAAAGTATTTGACGCGGTGTTCTATTCAGGATTTGAATGCGTAAAAAATATATGCTAAAAATTATAACGGTAAGCATATACTCAGTTGAGTAACATGCTTAATGTCCGTTGCTTAAAAAATCCTAGTGATTCTTACTTGAGCATACCGCAATCTCTTTAAGTACACTATTGCAATTTCATTTAAGTCACTTCTACTTTCACTTCAATCAATATGAGTTTCATTTTGAGAACTTTTTTTTCTATTTAAATGTGCTTTGATGGTAAATTTTAAAGTGATATAATCCTTTATGATAATTTAGATGAAAATGAAGTTTCCATATGTTACAAAAGAAATATTACTATTTAATGAAATTTACAGTGTTAGATAAGAAATCAAAGTTATACAGAACGACAATAATGTAGCTTTGCTCCCACCAGTAGCTCTTCTATCGCAAATATGAACAAAAGACATTTACAAACGTACTTTTTCCTGTCATTGACATATTTAACTACCATTTTAACTAAAGAAAAAAAAAAGAAATTCCGACATATTGGTGCAGCTCATTTTGCCTTAAGACATGTCACTCGTCAGCTTTTTAGAAAAGTTCAGGCAGAATATATTACTTCAAAACTGTTTTTTTTTTTAATTATAAAATACAATTTTGATGACAATGTCATATCAAAACCAAATAATTTTAATTGCTCAATATTTAATGAAAAAATTAACAAAAAAGCCAAATTTATGAGGAACTATTTGTGAAGGAAGGATATTTACAGAAAATTTTTCGAATCTGTACATTTATTTAATTTAATATCTAAAATCTCTAGTCTCACATACTTTAACTCGGGGAATATTTTCCGTTATGATATGCTAGGAATATTTAATACATGTACGGGTCTCAGTTTATATTTTTAGACCAAAATTTACAACTTCATTCAACAAACTTTATTTCAAAATAAATGAAGATTATACATTAACACGCATTTTCAAGAAGCCTCAGATGAACTATAGTTTTAGCAGTTTAATTTCTTTAAAGAAAATTCGATATGTATATTTCTGCTAAATTGTGAAAAGACAGAAAAAATGACAATTTACTATCAGGCTATCCCGACATATTTGAAAATTAGGGAATTCTAATATTTTATTGAAAACGTCTTCTCGTAAACAGCCAAAAGGGAAGGGGGTAAATTTGGAAACCTTGAAGGATTTTCTCCAAAATGTACATACGCATAATAGTTTTACAACGTATTTATGTATAAAGTATACTAAAATAGCTAATATATTCTTTTAAGATGGGTATTATCTACATGTACGTCCTCAATATAGTCGTAAGATTTTGATACAATTCATATATTATAGGGTTATTGAACTTATATTATATTCGGTGTACAAATGCACGAGCATAATATAAAGCTAAAACATTTCCTCATAATTTATAACAATTATTCCAACTTAAAAAAAACAAACCCGAATAAGATTTTTTTTTACTTTCGGAATTCAAATGAAGGCCTGTCCTGTTATGTTTTAATGTCGCATCATATGGATGATTCTACCGAGCGTTATGATCTGCTTTTTAATAATTTAATAGGTGTAATACATACTAAATTTTAAATGAATAATTAATTTTTTGTATACAAAATAAACATCTTACCTAGATGCCACTTCCTATGAAATTCTATAATCTAGTTTTGAGAATAAGACGACTTTTTTTGTTTACAACGGGGCGTTCGATATTGAACGCTCGTATTCGGTATGTTAGGCATACTCGTATACGCAATACAACCACAGCGTTTAATAAAACCTCAAGATACTGAACGCAAAAATTCTCTTGATGTTTGGTGGTATTTTATTAGAGACTATTTATTAGCTATATAATAAGTACATCTATTAACGGGGGGGGGGGGGGATCCATACTTCGAGATAACTTCAAATTTAATCAATCTTAAATAAAAAGAGGCACGAAAACAGTGAAAGGGAATTTTTGAACATCTGCTACAATATCCATTACAAATACAGCTAGACTGAAGTGAATAGTAAGATTTACATCTATTTAATGTGTCTTGTCAATTTAAATGCGTTATTATGCCAAACTCGTGTCGTTCTTAGCAAATATATTTTAAAAATTTCCAACCATTTTTCAAGAAAAATCATCTCAAAATGTATTTCATCAAACATGATATGAGGCATTCATTACCAGAAGGGACAGTTTTATCCAGATACTTTTTAGCTGCCTTGTGCAGGTAACATCATACGTACATGTATGTTAAAAATTGCATTTTGATTTCAGGGAGCTAAAGGTATAATATTTATTTATTTCTTCAGGTTACTATGAAGCTGGTTTGAGAATCTGCAATCAGACTAAATTTGATTCATTGGTAGACTGTGCAACTTGCTTTTCACAAAGAATGCCAACTAATTGTGCTGATATCGATTACTGTAGTTGGTATAATGGAACAATCACAGGTTGTTGGCCAAGTCACGTACCAAAATGAAAGAAATAATGTTTACTTATCAAATAAATTCTTGAATTTCAACCATTTTGTTTAGTTTATTAGTAGATTTAGGTTTTCGATAATTATACAAGTTGGGTACATCATTATTTAATCAATTAATACATATTCCCGCATATTCATCATTATTCTATTTTGCAGCTGCAAATTAAAGGAAACAAATCTTATACACAGTTGCTTGATTGATTGATTGAATGCTGTTTAACATCACGTTTGAGAATAATTTTTAACTTATTTAGAGTCATCATGTCACCTTATACATGTAAAAGGAATACAAATTGAGAACTTTAATCGACACTCATGGCCATTGTGCATTGAGGTTTTTAAAAGGCATTTATCGAGCCGAGGCCTATCCTGACACGGGACCTCGGTTTTTTAAGGTTTTATCCGAATGATCCGCAACATTCACTTCAAGGTTCCGAGTGTTTGTCCAAGGAACAGTGTCTCCCAATTTTTATTCTACTTAGGTCAGTTGCAGCCGAGATTTGAACTAACGACCTACGGATCACTTTTTAAGCGCTCTATATACCGACTGAGCTACCGATACGGTCACTTTTTACACTGATTGAAACGTCAGGCTGGTTTTCTTACATTTTTTAAATGATTTTTAAAATCTCGAGTCAAAAGCCTATAACATCAGTTTTATTTTGATTGTACGTAACATCTAGCCAATGAACGAGACACCTGTGACAGAAAATATTTTCGATAAAGTATGATCGAGAAATGTGTTATTTTGACATTTGATAAAACATTTAAATGACGGTCCTACTAAACAGATACGCTAGAACGATAGAGTACTTTAGAGTACGCTTGTAAAATTTCATAATTTAATGCAATTATACTAGTTTTGGTATGTTTATCTAAATTAGTTTATAATTAAAGTCCCATCATTTCAAAATCTTTTGAGTAGACGATTGTAGACCATTGCCGAGAACAGACGATTTAGTTGGAGTTTACCCTCTTGAGCGTGGTCTAACGTTTAAAATCGTCTATTTATCGTATCAAGGTATTTTTATATAATTTTTTTTTTGCTATATGGTAATATAATTTCATTATCTTTCAAAGTATACAACTTTGATATACATTTATAAGCCCATTTGCCGCATGACTCATGTTGGACTCATGTGGGACTTATTTTCCACTTGGGACTTGTTTTAGTATCAGCAGCGTGCGTCTAATTTTAGTATTTTCACACACAAGGTAACGTGCAATCAAGCTTGATTCTTATGTCTGTTTTTGAATCGATTTGAAAGTTGCAACATAACTAGCTAGTAGTAACCCGTGGTGGGTTGATTCGAAACACAAAGGATCATTTTCTATAAGACCGTTTTTCAAATATTAAATTTTCCCTTAAAAATTGCACGAATCAGTAGGTTTATGTTCCAATTTAATGATTAATATTGATTGGTTAATGATACAATATTATTTGTTATGATATAGGGTCACAGGTAATAAGGTATTATCGGACCGTTCAACCATTAGAGTAATGGGTAAACTCAGGAGCGCGACTTTGTTAATTAAATCCTACGTATGTCATTACCACATTTAACCAACACCAAGATTTGGATGTACACGTTTACTTCTCATAAACATGAAAACTGACTACTAAATAATGAATTTCGCTAAAGGTGGTTATGACATTTAAATAAAAGCTTTTAGCTTAAATTTTACGATATTTGCAGGAAAAGTTAACTACTCACTATGAAGGATATCAGCTTATGCTTATAATTTCTTTTTTATGAACATTTGGTTAGAGTAGAATTTTCTATGGATTTACTAAGAATTGATATAGGCCATGCATGTATACTCAAAAATTGTCAACGTATCTTAAGTCAAAGAACTGAGAAGACTGGAGGTAATGAATCTACAATTGGACAAGTTTTACAGAAATGTTTGCTAACATTTAAAACAAGAGGCCCATGGGCCACATCGCTCACCTGAAAGCTTGACCATTCTGTTCTTTCCCAGATTTCCCCCTTTGTAATACATATTGTGACCCCACCAACCCCACTGATCATAATTTAGACAATTTGAAATCTACACTACCCCAAGATGCTTTCACATAAGTTTCAGCTTTTCTGGCCCAGTGGTTCTTCAGAAGAAGATTTTTAACGATTTTTCCCATAAATTCTATGTTAAACTTTGATTCCCCATTGTGGCCCCTCCCAACCCCCAGGGGTCATGATTTGAACAATTTAGAATTAACATTACCCCAGGATGTTTCCACATAAGATTCAGCTTTTCTGGGCCAGTGGTTCTTGAGAAGAAAATATTCAAAAACTTTTCCTTTATATTTCTATGTAAAACTTTGATTCCAATTGTGGCCCCGCCCTACCCCAAGGGCTCATGATTTGAACAATTTAGAATCTACATTACTCCAGGATGCTTCAACATAAGTTTCAGCTTTTTTGGCCCAGTGGTTCTTGAGAAGAAGATTTTCAAAGATTTTTCCTATATATTTCTAAGTAAAATTTTTATTCCCCATTTTGGCCACGCCCAACCGCCAAGGGTCATGATTTGAACAATTTAAAATCTACACTATCTTAGGATGCTTCAACATAGGTTTCAGCTTTTCTGCCCCAATGGTTCTTGAGAAGAAGATTTTCAAAGATTTGTCCTATATATTTCTATGTAAAACTTTTATTCCCCATTGTGGCCCTGCCCAACCCCCAAGGGTCATGATTTAAACAATTCAAAATCTACACTATCTTAGAATGCTTCAACATAGGTTTCAGCTTTTCTGGCCCAGTGGTTCTTGAGAAGAAGATTTTAAAAGATTTTTCATATATATTTTATGTAAAAACTTTGATTACCCATTGTGGCCCGCCCTACCCCAAGGGGTCATGATTTGAACAATTTAGAATCTACACTACCCCAGGATGCTTCAACATAAGTTTCAGCTTTTCTGGACCAGTGGTTCTTGAGAAGAAGATTTTCAAAGATTTTTCTTATATATTTTTATGTAAAACTTTGATTCCCAATTATTGCCACGCCCAACCCCCGGGGGTCATGATTTGAACAATTTAGAATCTACACTATCCCAGGATGTTTCCACATAAGTTTCAGCTTTTCTGGCCAGGTGGTTCTTGTGTGACCGTGTCATAAAGATGATAAACACAGTTGGTCGGGGTTCGATTATTTATTGCATGGATCCAGTTCCACAAACATGTAAACAATCAATAGTGAAAATCGGCCCCATAATAAATAAAATACAATATGTAAATGACATCAAACAATATATTCAGTTTAATGTAGTCCTCATACATCGACACGGATTTTACTTTTAAAAACAAATATAGATTTAACATTGTAAATTGCTCAAATTCATGAATGCGTAAAAAGGGTAATAACTCTTATAAATTACAGAATTAACAAAATCGTGTTTAGATAGAAATTTACGTAAGTTTGAGTAATTTATCAAAGTATGTTAAAAATTTAAAAACAAGTAATAATTCCTATAGCGTACCAATTTATGGAATCAGGCTGCTTATAAAGTGCTGGCTCAATATTACAGATCTATTATACAGAACCTATATAAAACAACAATCACAGGTTCAGCCGTAATCTCAAAACAATATTGTAGCTGATCATAAAATTAAAAAACTGTACAAATTACAACATCTATATCCAGTGTTGCTTACAATCAATATGATTACTGAAAAATAATACTTTACAAGAGACAATGAACTTTATTTCAAAACACTCGTTCTCTCTTTCAGTCAAAGAAATTATATTACGTAAAGATAGAAAGGTAAAAGTAGAAAAATAGATAAGACTTACTGTACGTGTCTGTATTCAAATACTCAATGTATAATAATCTTGAAATGTAGTAAAGCCCAAATATGGTCGAGACAAATCTTACAGCCGGTAACGTTGGCTGTCCGTGCGAGAAGGAAGTGCCCCCGCACATCACATCGAACAATAGAAACTTACCGCCAAAACCCTTGGCCAATAAAACTACGTTACACGTAATGTCAAAGGTCGACAAGGTCAGCCAGTCAGAATTAGTAACATGCAAAGTGAAAAGTGCAATAATGAATGAAAACTATAAAACACTTTGAGATAAATAAATATTCTTAATTAATTAATTATTTATTTATTTATTAAAACCACTCTGCCACACTTGAGAAGATCCCACCCTATTTTTGTCTTTTTTTTTATTATCTACCCTTATAAGGGGACTTGGCCCTTCATTTTAAGAATTGAGATTTCACTTCATCAAATGATGCTTTTTACCAAGTTTGGTCAAAATTGGCCCAGTGGTTCTTGAGAAGAAGTCTAAAAAATTAAAACTTTTTAGACTGACAGACAGACAGACAGCTAGACAGACGGACGGACCACGGACAAAATGTGATCAGAAATTCTCACTTGAGCCTTCGGCTCAGGTGAGCTAAAAAAATTAAAGGCAAAACGTCGTGAATATATGTTATTAATTAAAATTATTTTCATATATAATTATTGTTTTGTTTATCTATGTATACTACTTCTTTGTGTTCTTTTATGAGTACTATATATATTATTGGTATTTCCTTTTGAGTTTTACATACATGAATAAGAAACCCATATCTAGATTCTGGTGATTCGTTATGGTCACGTGTGAGGGGGCAGTGTTTAAGAGCTGGTCCAATGGATAGCTAATGCACACCAATTTAATGGTAATTAAATCCTGAGTTTGCTAAGCCGTCTGATGTACATAGTATAATAAAATGTGGTTAAAATAAAGATCCGTTTTAATAACATATGATGATAATAAGAGGATTAATATTTCACATAACTGTCCAAATTCTAATAAATTCTTCCTGGTTTAAATTGATCTGGTCCTTTAAGGAGGTACAACACATCTACCCCAAACAATTCCTGTCCTTTAATTTTCGTTATTTTTGTATATTTAGTATATGACTATATCTACTGCATGTATGCACATTTTGGACAAAATCGTTCGAGTTGTTTTTGGACAGGAACTTCCAAAAGTTACCCCCCTTTAGTTGTTTACAAGGAGAGAAAAATTTTAATTAATGAACTACTTAAACCTTGATTTTCAAAAAAGCCAGGTTAGATATAAATGTCAAATTTCATTGACTTATTTCTTTGACCATTTAACACAAAAACATTTTTTTGATATACATATCATCAAAACAATTTTTAAAGACCTTAAAGTGAAAAACTATGAATTATCCAAGCCTTGAAAATTGTGTATTTTTCAAATTCAAAATTTTGTTGTGAAAAAACCTGTCGTTTAATTTTGGTAAAAAACTTTCTTTAGGTAGCTGATAGTGAAAATAATCTTCATAATTTTTTGTATAATTTTTGTTCGACCAGTTTTGATTTAATAGCAGAAAATTACCCCCTCCCCCTTTCTCAATAAATCACGTTCCCGTGCGTCTTTCAGACAGGGGTCGATCACTTTGCTATGAATCTACAAATACACATTTAAAAAAAATCAAATTGAAATATTGCTTTTGCTTCAAAAATATATTAACATACAAATTTAAAATTTCTCATATGTAAAGCATATTTAAATGTAGATTTTTAAGCAATTTTTGAATACCCCTACCACCCCCACCCCTTCCTTTTTTTGCGTCGTAGACCATTAGCGTTTGACGAAACGTCGTTTACAGTGCAAATATACTAGTATTTCGTCATTTGAATCCCGGAGGTATGCATAAGTTTTTAAATTCATGAATGCAGAATAAATACTGACTACTGTTTTTATATGTATCAGGAAAAAATTACTGAAGGATTTTAGTGTTTAGTCCATATATATGCGTTGTGCATTCCATATCACATGAAAGCTGGATACGAATTCAAGTTATGTTGAACTTGAATATGTTGATTTTTAATTTTATTTCTTAAATTTTATTTATGAAAAATGGTGTATGTATTTTAGTGTTTAGTCCATATATATGCGTTATGCATTCCATATCACATGAAAGGTGGATACGAATTCAAAATATGTTGAACTTGAATATGTTGATTTTTAATTTTATTTCTTAAATTTTATTTATGGAAAATGGTGTATGTTCAACTCTCCTGTGATATAAATGGCAATAATTGTAGTTTATCTCATGTCATTATTTCAAACGAGACAGTATGTGGTTTTGGGGATACATCGACATTTGCATAGATGTACACCCTTCATGATATTGTACGCATTCTTTCAATGTCGTTTGCTTCTAATGTTAAAATGATTCGTCCACAATAACTTCAAAATATCAAACATTAAACTCTTCATCTATTTCAATTGATATCAAATCGCACATTGATATTTTTAAAAATCTTAGGGGACGACCATTTGATCCTGAAAGGGGGGGGGGGAGGCTGGCAAATTTTTTTGAGACGGATTATTTATTTTCATGCCTGTCGAGGACAGATTATTTATTTTCAAGATTATCAAGGACAGATTATTTATTTTCTTCTTTGTCTTCCCGTACCGTGATCAATTGATTCTAAAAGACTAATCATTTATACATGTATACCATAGGCAGATACAGGGGCGAAGCCCCCTGAAGCTCTTTGGTTTTTCTGTATGTAAAAGATTAAAATCAGACAAAATTGTGTAGGAATTGGTTAGATATGTACCAAAGTATGACATTATTAATACTAGTCATATCATACTTTGAATGAAAAGGGCCGAGGGGGCAAAGCCCCCTGAAGCTTTTGGGTTTTTGTGTATTTTAAGAGTAAAACTAGGCACAAAAATATTGGTATTGTCCCTAAGTATGGCATTATTATTTATATTCGTATCATACTTTGAAATTTTAGGGGAGGGGTTGTACACATGTACGTCCCACTTAAATCCACCAGTGTATATTTTGTATTAATTTATCGGGAAAATGTTATTCTTCGACAAGAAAATTTATCTTTTATGGTGTATAAGAATTGGCTTGTATTTAAAGTACTGTTATTCATCACACCTACAAAGTGCACATTGTCATGTTGACAAACTGACTTAAGCATGTTAAGTATCCAGTCTGGTAATCTGATTTTAAATACTATTTGGTTCTAAAATGGCGAGCGAAGCGAGCCAAAATTTTTTTTTTGAATTGAAGACTTTTGAGATTAAATTACACACACGTAAATAAAAAAAGGCATTTTTACAATATCTAAATATCATAATTCAAGGTCAGATTATTTATTTTCTCTGTAGTGGAGAAAAGATTATTTATTTTTAATATTTTCAGGGACAGATTATTTATTTCCAAAATCTGACAGCCCCCCCCCCCCTCAGAATCAAATGGTCGTCCCCTTATAGGCTACGTCTTGTTTTGATTCGAGGAAATGCGAACCGACATTGTTGACAGAGAATGTCAAACGATTTGCTGCGATAGGATAATCATAAATGCAGATAATTTCAGTACTAGTGAACAATTCTTTTCAATTTTATTTTTACATTGTGTATATGAGGTCTATAGTATTCAATCCTCGGATTTATCAGGTCTTGCTGTAAATGTATCTGATTCTGTGGAAAACCTTGAATAAAGGGAGGAAAATAAACATCTCCTACATTTTCAGAGTTGTTCCTCTTTGATCAGTAAGCGTCTGAGAACAACATCGATTTTACATTGTAAGAAGTTTGTTGCTTTATTCAATTAAAGAAGAAAAACAATATTTATATCGTAAATGCACAAATTGTAATGAAGACCATTAATCGGAATGTCATATAGCAAAAAGTGTACATACGAGGTTTGTCCCAAAATTCCGTAGACAAGCGTTGTTTTGTAGGAACCCTACGTCATACATTAATGAAACTTCGTATATAGATTAAAACAATACTATCTAATAAATTTATGGGCAAATATGGAGTAACTACACAAATTATTCCAATTTAAAAGACACATTTCATTGTCTGATGTAGGAAGGCGGCGCAATACCCAAAAGTTGCTATTAAAATTTGATATCTTATATTTCAAATCCTACGGAGAAGTAATTACTAACCCGTATGTTTTAATGGAGATAAAAATTCTTAAAACTGTTTTATTAACTATATTTCCTCAAATTTTGGTGTTTATGATTTGATAAATATGAATTTTATAACGTTTTATATACATTGGGTTGAAATCCGACTTTTTGCAAAATGGCGGCTGCGTTGGCACAGGCGGCGCACTGGACTATGATCAAGTGTTTTGATCCTGAATTCACTGTTAAAGAAATGTACCATTCATAAATGTTTGGTAGACTAGGAAACATTTTCTCGTCCTGTGTATTTAAAATGACTAAAACGGTTTCTCTATGTATATGTGAATGACAGTAGCTAAATTAAAGACAGGGCTTAGAAATGGGCAAGAGTTCCATTGTGCAACCCCATTAGAGAAGACAGACGAAAAGCCCGTGGAAATATAGCATTTTCAAATTATTATTATTTTATACCTGTACATACATATACTTTGTTTACATATTTTAAAGTTTGATCATATCACAGTAATTAAGATATTTCAATCTATAACTATAACCGTTTCGTTTAATTCTAGAATTTGATTCTAGTAATTGAAATATTTTCGCCAAAAATTTGAACCGTTGACATTTGTATTTTTTGACGTTGCAAATTGCTCCGGGTGTTAGGGAACGATATCACTTTAAATGTTATTACTCGAAAAGTTTTCAAGTAAACATCATAAAACTTCGTAATTTATCTACCAAGAACACGTTTTATCCACCCTGAAAATTTTATGAAGTTACATCAATGTCTTTAAAAGATATGAGCTCAGTCTACGAAATTTTGGGACAACCCTCGTAATAATAAGAATTTCGGCAATGTAAAATAAAATTTTCAGAATAAAAAAAATGCTGCGCTTTGATCAAGAATACAATTTATTGTATATAAAATGAAATGAAATGAAATAAACATTAAGGGATGGTGTTTTTATGGTATGTCAAACCTCGAGTTTGAATTTTCAGCCATTTGTCAAGCACGGCCTTTGGATAAAGGGTAATATTCAAACCGCTGCATTGCTCACCATGAAGCCGGTGTACGTTTTCATATTTTTTTCACATGCTTAATGTACAGTCAAAGATGAGTAGATATTAAGTATTTTTTCAACTATAATCATAAGTGGTAAGTGTACCTTTTGTTTTATTTGTGAGTTTTTTAGTCCTTGATCTAAGACTTGAAACTAATAATTAGAGTTAAGTAATGTTTTGTCACTGTTTACGTATGCAGGATTTTCTGAGTAGTGAGTAGTGTTACTTATACATGGTTTTTTTTTTTTGGCGATGTACAAAATTGTGTACACACGTAGGCTATTTAGTTTTACGGCTTATAAAATCGATGCTGTGGATTTAACTGTTGATACCACTTTTGTTAAGATGTGTATTCGTTACGTTGTCTTTACGTGGACTTTTACGAGAAGCACTGACTTTTACAGTTGACTGTTTACATTCACATCTACGGAGGTACAGAATTGAAATTGGAAAAGAAAACCTTTCTGGTTGTCGTGGTAATGCTTTTAGGGGCGCTCAAATGTGAAGGCCTGTATTTGAGGGCAGGATGGTTGTCGTTTTCTTCAAGAACAAATTATCTGTGCTTTGAAATAGAAAGTTATTTTCGTTGAATTAAATGTTGAGCTAAATGATTATATCGTAAAAGAGCTTCCGTACACTGTCCAAGTGTGAAAGTAATTCGTCAACCGTAAAAGTCAGCGCTTCTCGTAAAAGTCTTACGTAAAATAAAAATAAATAAAGTTTCCAGCTATATTCTGGCCATTTTGTGTGGAAAGCGTTGCACAAGCGTTGCCATGACCGGAAAGTCACTAGGAGCGCTAGCCAGTTGTGGGGAGTCTGTCCTAAAATGGGCGTGGTCGCGTAGAACACTGGACTATCTAGAGACTTTAAGATCTGTTTTTGTAAATAATAGCTTAAAAACATGTTGTTGATATTGTTAATAATGTTTTTATTTAAAGATGAAATAAAATTGTAAATAGTAAAAAAAAAATCTTGTTATATCTGATTGAACAGAACATATGACAGATGTTTTGACACAGGCGATGATGGAAAAATATTGCTTTTGACTTCTAAGTTTTACAGTAAAAATTTGGGGGGATTAGGCGAGTCATACATGTATACCTACGCAAGAGCACGCCAGATAAAATATCAATGAAAAAAATAATTTTCATAGATTCCAATTTTTGTTATTCAAAACCATATGCATACAGTAAAGAAAAAAAACATGAATCAAATGACTTTATTCGACAAAATGGTAACATGCTCAAGTAATCGTAAACATGATCGAAATGGAATGTTAAAACTATGCTTTTTGTATAGAGTGGGTCTTCTTTCCAATTTTTTGAAAACAAATATTAAAAGGGTTTGAAAAGATGCATCTTTCACCATTTTCAAAAAACAAAAACAGTACGATTAACAGCTCTTTATAAAAACAATAGTTTTCCTACTTAAGGAACAAATTCTCAAACACTCTTAAGTCCTATCGTATGTTTGCTATACATATAGAAATCTCATTTTCTATTAGTTGTATGTGGGGATTAATTTATACGCGTAAGCACAAATAAGGGTAGTTGTTTGGTCATAGTATATAAGAAGTTGGTCAGGCGTAAAGCGGTCATCGACGAGCAATAATCAACCAGATTTCGAACACGCTTTACCTGGAATGAATGAGTCAAATTCTAGTCATGAGGAGCGGGTTATACATGCTGCACCCCAAATTGGCCTAAGTGGACGACCTGGCTTAACACAAAATTCGCAAGATGAATTCACTACTCAAGATGCACTGGATATTTTTACAGACAAATTAGATAGGGCGCTTAGACGGCAAAAGCAAGAAATCGTCAGCGAGTTGAGTTTAGCCCAGAAGTCAACAGAAAAAAAGGTACCTGACTTTAGATATCAAGGCAATAAAATTCAGTTTGAATTCAATGCAGAAAGAGAAATTGACATTAGAAAAGTATTAAACCTGTTGGAAAATAACAGATTAGAAGCGGCTAAAGAAATTTTGAATTCTACTGTAACTCATTTGAATAAAAGGAACAAAATTGTTCGCATAGCGGATAAATATGGTTGGGACGTTGTACAAGAGTATGAAGATGATCCTATTACTGACGACGCTGACGATGCTACCAAGCTTCGACAAGCTATTTTCAGAGCAAAGAAAAGAAGCAACAACAAGAAGCCTTATGACAGAACAACACGTGCTTATCCTGGATGAATGAAATTGCAGATGCGTACAGTAAGATTTTTGATTTTGATGATTGGTCAGTGGGTGATCACATTTTCCAGTTTTTAAATAAAAAATAAATAAATAAATAAATAAAATGGGGGCCATTTGATTATGATTTATTTGCAGACTGTAAAAATAAGAAAGAAAAAAAAAATTATTCCAGATTTTGGAATCCTGGAACATCAGGTGTAGATGCTTTTGGGTTTGATTGGTCTATATGTAATAATTGGATAGTACCTCCTGTTAATCTGATTATTAAAGTGATTAAACAATTGATTTTGTGCAAAGTAAGAGGTACTGTTATTGTTTCTAAATGGCAGTCTGCACCTTTTTGGCCTTTATTAGTTAAGCCGTTTTCTGGAAATTTTCAAAATTTTGTTAAAGAATGGCTTGAATATCACAAGCCTCGAAACTTTTTTAGGAAAGGATCTCATGCAGAGAGTGTGTTTGCTGAACCGCAGTTTCAGAGTAATGTTATTGTGCTTAATATAGACTGTTCTGATTGTTGAATTTTGTGTTTATGCTATGTTATAACAGACAATGATAATGAATGTATGTTAGCTTTTATGGGGCTTTTTTAATGTAAAAAAAAAAAAAAAAAAAAAAAAAAAACCCGGATGGGGCAATTGTGATGAAGCCCGAATGGGGCAATTGTGATGAAGCCCGGATGGGGCAATTGTGATGAAGCCCGGATGGGGCAATTGTAATGAAGCCCGAATGGGGCAATTGTGATGAAGCCCGGATGGGGCAATTGTGAATAAATTTTATATTATGTTGCATATAATTGTTAATGAAGCATTATGATTAAGATTACAGATGTGCTTATAAGATTTGATCAAGAACGGGCTGAAATGTTGATCAAGAGACGTAAATGTATATATATTTAATATGAAGTATAATTTTATTTTTTTTTAATTTCAGCTCACATGTAGTTTCTCGCATTGGAAAGAAATTAAAAAGATTCAAGATCCTAGAATCAAGGACACGGTACTCAAATTGAATGATATAGTAATGCACAGTAAAAGTGATAACACGTATAAAAAATACAGAGCTATTTTTTACAGTTTAAGTCATGGTGCGCAAAATTTAAATTTCTTGTATTACCTGCTACACCATCTTCTGTTGCAGTCTATTTGTCTTATCTTATACAAAAGCAGTCTTCAGTTGCAGTCATTAATGCGACATATTATAGTATTCAATGGGCACATCATATTAATCTTTGTAATAATCCATGTGCAGACAACCTTGTAAATTTGATTTTAGAAGGAGGGAAGAGATTGTTATCGAAACCTGTAGTTAAGAAGAAACTTATTACACCTGAGGTTTTAGATAAAATAATGGATAAATTTCCGCAGTTAGAAAATTTATATCATTCGAGATTGGTATGTATGATGTTATTAGGTTATGCAGGTTTCTTAAGATATGATGAATTTGTGCTTATTCGAATGTGTGACATTTAGTTTCATGAATCAGGTTCACATGTTGAAATAAGAGTTGAAAAAAGCAAAACGGATATTTTCAGGCAAGGAAATATGTTTGTTATAGCGAAAACAGGTAATTAACATTGTCCTGTTTCTTATCTTGAAAAATACATATCATTAGCTGGTCTCGCTTTTCAGTCTAATGATTTTATTTTTAGAGCGGTTACATTTTTCAAAAAGGACAATGTTTATAAGTTATGTAAATCAAATAAACCTTTAACTTATACTAGAGCTAGAGAGCTTCTTCTAGATGCTCTTAAAAGTATGTGTGTAGATTTTAAAGATTATGGTTTACATAGTTTGAGAAGTGGTGGAGCAACTGCAGCAGTTATTAACAATATTCCAGATAGACTTTTTAAAGCTCATGGCAGATGGCGTTCGGAGAATGCTAAAGATGGTTACATTTCAGATAGTTTAAATAACAAACTCGCTGTTACTTTGAATCTTATATTATGAATTCTTTAATTTCTTTTGTAGGTTAATAATATACCCAACCTTTGTGTTCGAACTGGTTGATAGGCGCTCAACATACTTTATATCTGTGTTCTGTTATTTATTTTCTATTAGTACTATAGGGGATTATAGAAATAAGGGTAGTATTATATATGGTTAAAGCGGATGAGTGAAACGAAGGAGAATATATATATATATATATAAATATATTTTCTATTAGTTGTATGTGGGGATTAATTTATACGCGTAAGCACAAATAAGGGTAGTTGTTTGGTCATAGTATATAAGAAGTTGGTCAGGCGTAAAGCGGTCATCGACGAGCAATAATCAACCAGATTTCGAACACGCTTTTTACTTAGATATTATATATATATATATATATATATATATATATATATATATATATATATATATATATATATATATATATATATTGTATAATTAAGACATGTTTCATTGTATTTTGCAGATAGATTGTATTTGGAATTTTGGACATACATTGTATTTCTTTGGGTCATCATCCAGTGCATCGCTACTTAAAGTCGCGTGTTAATTGTACATATATGCGAATAAACTGGTTGATAGGCGCTCAACATACTTTATATCTGTGTTCTGTTATTTATTTTCTAAGTACTTAGAATAGAAATATTTTATGTTCGGATGAGTGAAACGAAGGAGAACATAACTGTTTGTTATTTAAATGTCAATATTATGTGCGCGACTTCGTGGCTCAGTAAACATAGCGGCGGTGTTTAGATACTCAGTTATTTGTCGCGAGTTTTCGAATCATACTGAATCGTACTGTGTTTTATTTTAGTTCAGGTTAAAAATTGGATAAAAGAATATTTATTTTCACTAAAAATAAAATAAAAAGATAATATTATTCAAAAAAATCAATGAAATTGATTCTTTTCATATAATAAAAAGTTTTCAAGATATATAACATTTTAAATTCGAAGTATAATAGATAGCTTTTACTTTGTTTATTAATAAAAACAACAGTTTAACAGCATCACTTAGTACATAATCAACGATAAACATACATATTAAGGAAGAAAATTGATGTGTACTTGTGTCAAAACAATTTTTTTCATCTAATTTACAATTTCAATCTCCGCCAATAAATAAATTGTCTTTATTTAGAACATATTTTCGTACCCACGATTTAGTTGTAATAAAAAAATCTTTTCTATCGAGCACTTTGTTAGGAGCATAAAGGATGATTCGTCTTTAATTCTAATAGTAAATAAAATTTTTCGACCATCAGATGATCTACGACAATTGATGAATTCCAATTGAAAACCATTACTAATAAGAATAGAAACTCCTCGTCAACTTCACTTGATTGATACATGAAGAAATTTAAATGAAAACAAATCTGGATTCATTTGGTGCAACGCACAATATATAACTAGTAGTCGAATTGATTATATTTTGATCTAGGATATCTTTTTTCTTTCCATTGATTTTTTTAACTGTGATAAATTCTCCACAAGTTAAACAAAATAGTATGAGTGATCATCTAGGACTAAGAATAGATTTCATATTGAACATAAATAAAAGAGGGTCAGGATATTGGAAAATGAATACATCTAACTTATTAGATAAAGAATATTTTTTTTAACTCAGAAGAATTCTTAAAGAAAAACATTCTGAATTAAAGGAAATAGTTTGTCCGCACGAGCGATGGGAAACTTCTAAATACTTAATAAAAGAATTTTCAATAGACTTCTCTAAACAAAAAAAACAGCAGCTTAAATCAAAAAAGGTTAAGATGATAGAAAGAAAAATCGACCCAGGGTTCTCCATGAGCTGTTTTACTGTGTTGCTCCCGACACCGTAAACTTTTCTCCGACACAGTAACGATTCAATATTTATGCCTGCGACACAGTAAAATTTTGCCGACACAGAAAGATCTGTGATAATGAGAAAAACCAAACATATAAATTCTCTCTAACAGAAACTTGAATCAAACATTTTTACCGTCTTTCAATTTCAACTCCTAGACCCGGTCCTCGCCGGACTTTACGCATGAAGGAACAAAGACAAATAATTTATTTTCACACTTCCATGAAATGGTTAATTGGAAGTTGTATCAAAATATATTGTACAGTATAATTCTTTAAAAAGATATTTAAAAGATATATATGTTTTCTATAGAGCCACGGCTCTATGTCAGCACTGTAAGTCAAACACAACATCGTACCGAAATCATTTAATTGATGCAAGTAAATTGCTTAAATTTTTCAACATGTTAATTAAAGCAACTCTTAAAAGTATTTTACTATTTTGAAATTTCTTTGTATGTAATTCGGTAATTCGATCGAGAAAACTGACAAATAATCACGGCAAATTCACTTTCAAAAATGTTACGTAGTTCGACGATGTCGATCAGAACTTCTTCTGCTTTTTAGAGTCAGAACATGTTTTTTTTTTTTTTTACTTTTATCAATATGTACGACCACACGATTAAAGTAACGAATAAGCGATTTTTTTTAAAGTGGTTGCATGTATTCTTTTGTAATTATAATGAATAGTGATTCAGTTGCGAATTTGATCGTGAAAATACCGCGAAATTTTAATGCTTCGCGTAAACTCTGCAACACAGTAAAATTTCAAATGATGGAGAACCCTGCGACCCTTTCATGAAATAAATAATCAAGAAAAGCAAAACCTTGAAAAAGAATTAAACGATATCTATGAGAGAAAATCACAGGGTGCATACATCAGATCTAGAGCTAATTGGATCAAATATGGTGAGAAATGTACATCAAAATTCTTGCATTTAGAACATAAGCGGCAACAAAATAATGATATTGGAAAAATAACTGAAGAGGGAAAAACGTCATAAAGCAACAATGAAAATTTAGGATTACTATATATTTTTTATGAAAATCTTTATACATCTAAAAACCTTCAAAAAGAAGAAATCACAAACTATATTACGGAAACATAAATTTCATCAAAATTGACAGACGGTGAAAAAAGTTATTGTGATGATATTTCCACCTTGAAAGAATGTTAAGAGGCTATCAGAAATATGAAAAATAATAAATAACAAGGATTAGACGGGATACCAGTAGAGTTTTATAAACTCCAGATTAATTCAGGATATTTTTGATTATTGTGAAGATCAAAATGAAAACGGAATTCTTCTTTTCTTAGACTTTGAAAAAGCTTTCGATGCTATTGAATAGTCTTTTATGTTTGAAAGATTAAAAGCTCTGAACTTCGGAACAAATTAAATGAAAAAGATAAAAATATTATATAAAACCCCAAATTTAGAGTAAGAAATAATGCATTTATTTCTAAAACATGTAATATGACTAGAGGCATACCACAAGACTGTCTAATATCTGCTTTACTATTCATTATAACAGTTGAAGCATTAGCTATACACATCAACTCCTCAGAGGATATACACGATTTTAAAATTGAAAATAATTTAAGATGCTACAACATGCAGACGATTCTACAAATCCTCATAGAGATATAGAATCTATAAAATATGTAATTAAAGTGGTACAAAACTTTTCGAAAGTAGCAGGACCAAATCTTAATAGTAATAAATCAGAATGTTTATTACTAGGACCCCTGAGAAATTCGTACAACAGTATAGAAGGGATAAAAATAGCCAACGATCCAGCGAGCCAAATATCCCTAAAAAATTAGGGATATTTGTAGGACACAAGAAAAAATTATGGTGAGAAAAAAATTGGCAAGATAAAATAGATAAAATGACACAGATATTAGAATCATGTGAAAAGAGAAGATTAACAATTTTTGAAAAAAAAGAAATAATTAAAGCATTATGTATTTCAAAATTGCAATATAATGCAACTATTCTTCCTAGTCCACCCGGAGAAATTATCAAACAAATGAATAAATCAATCTTTAACTTTGTATCGAACAGTAAAGACCGTGTAAAAAAATACACTTATTGGGAATTAAAAAACAAGGAGGTATTAACATTATACACATTGAATCTAAACATTGCATCTTGGATTCCAAGGTAACTAAATACAAATTCTAGTCTTGCAGCATTCTTAAACTACCAATTTAAGAAGACATTGTCATTAGAATACATTTTTAAAAAATAATATAATAAATGTAGATGACGACAAAGAGCTAAATTCATCTTTTATGAACAATCAATTTGTGCATTAAGTGAGTGTAAAATTATTAAAGATTTTCCACAGATATCCACTGATGAATTTTTACCAATATGGAAAAACCAACTTTTTACACAAGCAAATCAATTAATTTTGAAAATTGGACTAAATCAGGAATTCTGTATAAGAGACCTGTATGACGCAGATGGAGTATTCCATAAATTTATATATTTCTATTATAAAATCCTATACAAGAATAATATCTTAAATTATTGGAGTGAATTGTTTGATACCGTATAAGTGGAAATTTTAGCGAGACACAAATTCAGCGACTGGGCCTTAAAAATCGTATTTTATTTTTAGCGAAATGTAATTTTAGTGATTTTAAAGACATCACTAAAGAAGCTATTAGCTATTACAAGTAACGCGCAATTAATTTTTAGCGATATTCAATTTTAGCTATCTTGGCATCATCGCTAATTATGTCAAAATTATATCCTCGCTAAAATTTCTGCTTTTACAGTATTCCCAGGTATATATGGGCTTCCATTTATCATGTGAAAATCACGAAAATGTCTGATAAGCATATAGCAGAATTTAATTATAAATTATTTCATAAATTATTAAACAATAACCTGAGTGTGAGCAAGTGGAATCAAAATTAACAAAAAATTGTGCTAACTGTGGAAATATTGAAAATATAATACATCTTTTATTTAACTGCAATGACTCAAATTTTATATGGCACAAATTAAGTACAATTTTAGGTTTTAAAATAAGTTGGAAGCATATTATAATAGGCTTTTATGAAAACACAGATTTTACCAATGGCATAGATACATTGTTATCTTTCATTGCATTAAACATTTTTAAATATAAGATGAAGCGTAGATTGACAGATATAACTTGTTACAAAGATTCCTTGTTTAATTTTGTTCAATCATCTTTAAATACATATCAGTATATTACAGAATTTTCATATGCCAATGTACATATTCACAAACTGCTGAAAAAAAGTTTGTATAAATTTGTAAATGTAAATATATGTTACCAGCAGGTCCACAAAACCAGTTGTGATCTCTTTGTTTTTAGCATGAGGGCATTATGGACTCTTGACAGTGTGAAAGGTGGCCCATCATGCTAACATAGGTACATATCGTATTCTTTTATTGTTCCATTATACATGTTTCATGACATTTGTCATAGCTTCTCCTGTCTATTATTATCATAATTATTTGTAGAAATATTATTTTTATTATCGTCTCAAATCGATAAAAGCTTTTCTTTTTATTTTCTTTATTCTATGTCAAAATAATCATTAAATGTCAATGTGCAATGCAGTCTATCTGTTTGTTATCTATATCATTGTTTGTTATCAATAAAAAAAAACAATAAACATACATGTATATGTAAAAATTAACACACAGCATGAAAAGCATCACATATTAAAAGTACTGTAACAATAACCGCAAGGTTTTAAAATATGTATATTGTCATTTGGACAGTACAGTACAACGTTTAAATATTAAGGTAAATCGTACAGAGCTTCAAAGACTTTTGGGCATATGGCACGCCTAATCCTCTCCACCCCGATTTTTTTTTCACAAAACGAAAGAAAAATTGATTGAAATTCATACCCCCCCCCCTCCTACATACTTTTCTGTCTAAATCACAAAATCTTTCAGGAAGATCTAGAAACAAATTTCCATATGACATGTTTTTAAAAGAAACAGACTATTGGAAGTTTCTATTAACTGTCTTATTTATGTATAAAAGCGGTTCTACATGTATCCTATAACCTTTCAATGGGTCAACTTACACAAAAAAAAAACATTGGTAGAGGGGTGGAAAAGTCAAATAAAGTCTAGCTTGCATGTTTGCTTTTTTGGTCTTTATGTTTCAATATGTTCGGGTCATTTATACTGTATAATTTTTTCAGGTGTTAACCATAATATATATTATGCATAAAACAATATTATCACAGATAATTCAATTTATGCTGCTATGTATATGAAATATATTATATTTTACACCTAAGGATAATTCTGCATATCCCTGCGCAGTCTGCAGGATATGCGCCCTTATCACAGCGCAATTATCATAGAACCTTTCATTGCGAAATCGCACCTTATTTTGCCTGACAGAGTTATCCAATCAAAATCCTTGATTTTGTTGCGCCATTTTTGTTAGCCTGGCAGTGCATTGAAGAAAAAAAAAGTTTATGCAAAAAGGGACCTGTGTACATGTGGTCTAAGATCAATTATTGGTCAACTTCTTAGGGGAGAATCATCGGTGCCTGTAATTTATCAATTTTATGCCGTGGAAACTATCCTCGTATCGGGGAACCTATTTCGGTGGAGGCACAGATGGTGTTTTTGGCAGTTGCTGTTCACTTCGACAACCCCCTATGAAGAATTTGAAACACGGGGACCGCTTTCGCCCATGCACTGGAGAAGTTCTAGGAATGCAGTGTTCGTGCATTCCCGTCAATTAAGGGCAGTATTGTGTTGGTCATTATAACAAAACAAATAATGTTTTAACGTTTACATATTTGGAGCAGCTTTTAAATCATTATTTTATTCATACGTCATTTTGGTTAAGCTGCATGCCTTTATAAAATACAGGCTAACTGGCGGTGCAACAGGGCAATCATTTTCATAATTTATATCTATTTACCATATGTACCTGTTACACTTCATGGGTTCTCCTTATGATTTGTCTTTCTGATGTTCAGTAAATACATATTATGGAAATAATAGTATTTATGTCGAAACTGTTTTACATTTAATTATTTAACCTGTATCGTTTCCCCGATTATGATACCACCTTTTCATGGAGAGAATTATCAGTTGTCTCGGCGAATGAAATCTCACTTGCGTACTTAATCTACATGCATTTACAGTCATTCACTCATTCTTCCATTTGAATATTCTGCAGCTGCATCAAACTTGTGAATTTTATATGACTGTTCGATTCTGCAATTTTATCCATCCTGTTTACATTACTGGAGTTAATAACTTGCCTGATCGTGGAACCTGTTTACGCATAATTTATGGTATCCTGGTTGGTTTAGCAAATTATTGTTTACACTTGAAATATTGGTTTGTTTACAAACACATGCAAGTGTTGAATCAATTCAGCAGATGAAACTTTCTCAGATGGTATAGGCCTATCTATGATAATTACTGAATTAGACATTTCTATACAGTGTGCCATTTATAATCGTTCCATCATTAGAACATGTAGAACATTGGGGGTTTTTTTAACTTATGGGAAATATATGTTGTGTCATTGTGATTTGAATGCATTTCAATCTTCTGCATTATTCAGTATGCAAATCTGAGAAAATAAAATAAACAGAGTGCAATAGATTATATACGCTAAATGTGTCAAAGGGGTTATCGCTCAATTAACCTGTCCGCTGATCTACACATGTTTGTATGTTTGTTGTTTTTTTTTTATGAATCTGTGTTCAAGGTCAACTGGGTCACCACGGGATGTCAGCTGCAGTATCGTGGATTGTACTCTGGCCTCACCAGGGGGTTCTCGGGGAGTCTCTCCTATCCTCTCTGATCCTGCTTTGGATGGAGTCCACCTGCAGTAAACTTCATCTCTGTCCAGCCTATGAGGAATGTTCTTTTGCTTGTGCATTTTATCATCTTTACAAAGAAATAAGACCAGTGCACTATTTTATGTTCTACATTATTATTTTTATATAGCCTTAATTAAATTATGCTCAGCTCAGAGCTAAATAAAAAGTTGTGTACTGCTCCTTACAATACTTTGCATATCCAGTTAACAATTTAAAGAATGTTTAACACAGTTTCTCTAATGATGCGAAGATATCAAGGAAGTTGATAATCATTTTTTGCAGCATTAGAAACAGGGAACATTTGGTAATTGCCATATATCGGAAGACATGTTAAGTTTATTTACTAGCTGCCTTACATATAATTCTTAAGGGGCACTATTATCAAAATGTTGGATCTTTGAATCTTTGGATCTTGATTTTTGGATTTATTATATATTGTAGCTCATTGAATCCAACTTTGTATTAGCAAAATGAATAAATATATAGATAAATAAAAGTACCTTCAATAGCAATTAGTAGGGGAAAAACTTATCTCATATATTTTTGATATATAAATATAATAAAATCAATTTTGTTCGTCAGAATTTGAACTGTATAAGTTTATTAGTAAAATAAATGTTTCATTTATTAGATCACAACAAATAAGAAATATGATAGCTAATTTATCTGATTAAGAAACTGAAATACGAATCTGATTGGCTGTCTGATACAGGAAAAATTATTATTGGATTAACTAATATGGTTTTTATTGGAGATCCTCAATTCTCCATCCTGTCCAAACCCTTCCCATATATTCACCTTGGATAACTGCACTCTCATTTCATATTCCCATCCAAGTCTTCAATGTTTTTTACTGTCCGTCCTTTATTGTGATGGCCATTTTCGCGCCACGGTTAAAAAATATCAGCGTCATAGTTCCGCAGCCAAATGTATTAGAAATTATAGAAATGTATTAGAAACACAGAATTGCATTCATCAGAAACAGAATAGTACGACTATGAATTCTAAAATGAAAGTTTAATTGTTTTTGGTTACTAGAGAGCTGGGTTCAAGTTATGCATAAAATGGTCCTGTAGAAATACCAATTGCTTGATTAACACTTGATGTTCCAGTTGAAGCATTAAAATAAAGTAGAGACTTTTTTAAATTTGCTATTAAATATTTTCTCCTAAAAGCCCAGGTCTTTGAGAACTGGCCCTTTGAAATTGCAATGTTCTTGAATTTTAAGGTAAATAGGTATATTTGAGTACTTTCAATGAAGAAATATAATATGAGCGCTCGCTCTGATCTAAAAAACAACAACACATATCTTTTAGTCCTCAGAAACAGTTCTGTCATTCCCTAATTGCATATTTTCGATCAGAGGTTGCGCTCGATATTAAAAATCGAAAAATGCTTTTAAAAATTGACTGTTTCGGATATTAGTGAGATCTTAAAATAAGGAATCAGCACATTATAAGCGATAAGGTATGAATCAGTGCAAAACCATTTTCGCCACGTCCATGCAATAAGAATGAAAAGTGGGGTAATGAGATATCGTAGGAGTTGATCATTGAAAACGTATATCCTTTCATTCTTATAAAGCTACTACATGTGCCTTTTGAATACTTTTGTCATGTGTATATGAAACATTCCAACAGCATCCAGAAGCATATTAGTCTCTTTTAGACATTTTCCTGTATGCACACATAATTTTAGTAGCTCGATGAATAATAACTTTCAATGACATCCCCATTTTCGGCTTGATTTTTACGCGTTGATGATTTATAAATTGTTATTAAACAGTCATATACCCTCCAAAATAGTGCGCCCACAGTTGGACTTGTCCGCGGACTTTTCTGAAAACCCTCGTATTATAGTGCAATATTATAGATAACAGGGTCTGCGGCGTAATCGGTAGTCTTGGGGTCGTGATTTCGCTCCCCGGTATGGGCATTGGTGGATTTTCTTCAGACATGGAAGTCGTGCACTATTTCGGCCTAGTATGCGTACGCTATATAAGTCCTTAGAACACTAAGCGAGAATAGTTGGGTATAGGTTATATAGTGACAAACTGACAGGAAGCATAATGATTATATAATAGTGTTGTGTTTTGCGCACACTATGCCTAAATAGTAGTCAGGGTTTGACATATGGTGCACGAGCGTTATAGTAAATTTGATCACGTACCGACTTCATGTCATACCCCAATGAAACTCTAAAAATGATATTTTATTTCTTATATTTATATTTTACGTTTCATTCATGTTACAAACAAATATAGGCATTATTTAGACTTAGATTGTGAAATGCAACGTAACGTTACTACGACGTTATGTGACGTCACAGTCGGAACTTTCCAAATTGCACGCGCAGTTTGCTTTCCATACGCAAGAAAGTCTGATCATGTGACCGACTGCATGTCATCGAAAATTGAATTTCATTTTTTTTTGTATTGTCATATAAGGAAAAACATTGGCAAATGTAAATATTTAATTTTGAACGTTCCATGCTTATAGGTATAGTCTACAAATAGTTTTAGAGAATAGTATTTGAAAGAAGGAATGGGGATGAAAGAACTATTTAAGAAGATTTTTTTTTGTTTTTAATCTTAAGTGTAATATATTTGAAACCAAGTTTATATATATATTCTATAGTACATTACTATAGATAATGGGGTCTGTGGCTTAATCGGTACGTGTCGGACTGACATTCTTGGGGTCATGGGTTCGCTCCCCGGCTAGGCGATGTGCGATTTTCTTCAGAAATGGAAGCCGTGCACTATTTTGGCATAGAATTCTTACGCAATATAAATCCTTGTACACATGTAACACTATGCGAGAATAGTAAAGTATGGGTTAGGCCTATATGGAAACAAACTGACTTGAAGCATAATTATATTGAATGTTTTGACAATTTAAGCTGTACCTTATTTACCACTCATTTCTTTTATCTTACATGTCACATAGCAGGTTATTGTTTTCATACGCAGTACACAAAATAACTTCATGGATTGTTTGAAGTCTTCATCGAAAAATAATTTCAAAAATTCGTCATTGGAATTATGAGGATTAAACGTTCTTTTTGAAAAAAAAATGTAAGTATAAACTGTTATAAGTATAAACATTTTGCTCACAAACTTAACATAAAAGTGCTTCCCATTTTTACTTAGTTTGTGAGTAAAATGTCAATACACATCTACACATCGATATATTTTTTTTTCAAAAAGAACGTTTAAATTTCTATAGTATTTTTTTGTTTGCATTCTGTAAACCATATTTTCATTGTCTTAATCACATGAACTGGTGTCATATAGTTTCAAACATTCTGTTGATGGCTTCTTATAAACAACAACTTCAAAGGACTTGTTCACACCTTTGTAGTTCTTAATCTGTTTTCTTTGCTTCAAATATTCGAAAATAAAATATTGTCAGTCAACAAAACAATTTAAAATTATAAAATTGTAAAAATTATTGTTTTTTTTAATAAATCCCCTCACTTTTCTTTTATCCTTATGGTAGTTTTATTTGAAGAGATGCTCCACCTACTCTTTTTACCCTGTCCCGCTCAACGGAGTTTACACAGACAGTCACCATTTTGGACTACTGCTTAAAATTTAGAAATGCAAATATCTAGAATTTGGATTGATGAATTCTAATATTATATAGTGTGGTACAAGTACCCTATATATACATGTATGTCTCTATTATCATCGGGCTCGGGGTGCCGAACATCAATATAACCTAGATTCCTACACACAAAGACGCACGTTGTGCCAGGCTCCTCTCCGGCCTTTGTTGTGTATTCAGGTTTGTGGGTTAATAAATATTGTTAACTCTTGACGATTATATTGTTTTACTCGTCTCAAGACATCTGGCGTCGCCCGGACACGGATCTACAGTTTATTTTTTTTATGTCGGTTGATTCGATTTCACCCGGCTTTCCCACACGTGCTTTGTCAACATTGATTGATAAATTTTGATTCGTGTGCATTCATTTAATGTAGTTAATCGTGTTCTTCTTTAATATCTGAGCATTTCTGCTTCTTTAAATTGGGTTTTTGACAATTCAGTAAGAAATTTCATATTTTGTGGGTTCACCATTTTTGTAAAATACACGTGCTGGCCATCTTGGATTGCTACTTGAGCAAGACGGAAACACGTAACCGGAATTGTTTCTCAAAATCGAAAGTAGTTTCATTTTGGAAATCAATTTGTAAACAAATCGAATTTTGATTGGAATTTAAAGTTTTTGACAGGTATTTTTATTCTAAATTAAATTTTATTAATTGAATTTAGGTATATTATCTCTTTCGGGTCATTTAACTAGCCTGCAACATTTTTGGCTACAAAATTACAACAACAACAAAACAAAAAAATTAGTAAGATTTCAATATTTTTTTAGCTGTAGAGTAGGTGAGTGGGGTCATAGACTCTCAGTTGCTATTTTGAAATTTGTTATTGTTTTGTCATAAAAATATTCAGTGACAAATACATTTTTGTGGTTCACGCATCTAGTACCATGGCTGTAAATGTTTACTCTGCCAGTGCACAAGAGTTACGCACACTTGAAGGTGTTGGAGAAAAGAAAGCAGCAAAAATAATCAAATTGAGAGACACAGAAGATGTTACTGAGGAAAAGTTAGCCGCCGAAATCCAGATACCAGTTGAAACAATTCAACAGTGGATACTGCAAGACAAATTGTCTTTGAAGAAGTTACCAATGTCACTGCCTACACAACAAGAGGATAGTGGTATACCAGCTGAACCGACGTTTTCCACTGAAGCTCGCCTAAGTAAGTTGGAGACCATTATTTTGCAGCTGGGACAGTCCGTACAATCAATTGCTGAGGACATGAAATCCTTAAAAGACTCCACATTAGCCGGACCTGAAACAGTCCAAGAGCTACAGCAAGATATATCTACACAGGAGGCTGACAAAATGGCATTTGGTACCACAAGTAAGCAACATCAACAAAAACCTGCAACAGAAAATCAGCAAGCAGACATCAACAAATTATTACATGCCATTCCCTCAGATGGCGTTTACCATTCAGCGACTAAAATGGGTACAGATAGCAAAACATTTACAAACATGAATTACCAGAAAACAAGTACACCTATTGCTAGTACCTCTGGGAAGCCTGTACCTTTTCTTACAGCGTTGGATGCCTTGTCCCCTCTAAAGCCAATGAGCAGTATGATGAATGCTAGTTCGACTCCATTTGTTCCATCGCATGGGAATCTGCATACCATGGGAAAGCAATTTGAAGTGAACAATGGCGCACAGGAAATTCCTAATGTTTCCTTAATCATGTCAACAATGCCCAGCACCAGTGTAGTGTCGTCAGCCCCAATAGTGTCCAATACAGCTAGCACTACTGTGGGGCCAGTGGCTCCCGTAGCTGCAAAAAGTCAAAACAAGTCATCAAAAAGAAAGAAGCGGCACCGATACAGATCTACCTCCACTTCTTCATCAGATATGGACACAGCCGAGTTCTACAGCCCTTCTGGTGGCACAAATATCGAACAAAGTAATGGAGACCGTGGAGATAGATCACGAAGCAAAAGCCCAAATGCACCGAAGATGACTATCTTCAAAGGAACTGACTCACCAAGTTGGGAGGCTTTCATCTACCAATTCGAAAGAACAGCTGCTAGACGACAGTGGCCAAATAGCAAAAAGTTGTCTCGTTTGCTCGACTGTCTTGGGGATATTGCCTTGGAGTATGCCCGCAGGGTAAACGCACATAACGATTATAACACCCTCAAGAAATATCTGAAAAGGAGATTTAGCACCAAAGAGGCACCAATTGTAGCACGCCGACAACTGCCCTTTCTAAAACAACAGGAACATGAAACGTTAGAAGAATTTTCACAGCGCGTGTATTCCCTCACCCTAGATGCTTATGAGGAATGCGAGGGTGACATTATAGAAGAAATGGCAGTGGAGACTTTCCTAAGGGGTTGTAGGGAGAAAAGTGCAGCAAGACATGCAATGGATATGGAGCCTCATACCATCCACAAGGCGCTGAAGTTTGTTAAAACTGCTCTTGCAAATGATAGGGCACTCTTTGGGGGAAGGTCAAGTGCTTACTTTCACCGACAAGTTACATTCGAGGATGAAGCAAAAAAGACCACTGCTGCAGAATCTCCAGATAAATTGCAGAATCAAATTGACAACCTTACTAAGGCAATTGAAACTCTAAACACTAAGCTGAGTATGCCAAACAGATATTCAGGAACTGATGGCAGACAAGAGCGATTTAGGTCACCAAGCCCGGCTTTTAGAGGAAGAAGTCCAAGGAGATTTTCAGATGGCCCACAAGATCAAAAGATTTTGGACCGTAGTCAGAGCCCTTCACGTCTTCCATACAGCCAACAGGATAGGTCAACAAGTCCCAAGTATGGTGGACAGAATGGGACATCTGCGCCTTACTATCAGCAGCGTAATACCCATTCTCAGAGTAGGGCATCCTCGCTCTCGCCTGTGAAAGGGGGTAGTGCTAAGAATGAGGATTTAAACACCAAAGGACCAGGTCGACAGGCCTAGATCTGGTCCACGAAAGGAACGGCCAAGCTTTTGATGCCAAGATTAGGAAATCTAGAGGGAAAAGCCTAGTGGTAGATGCCAAGTTTAACACTACCCCATTGAAAGCCGTTATAGACACTGCAGCAATGCTGACACTGGTAAACAGGAAGTATATTGAAAACCAGAGTAACAACCATGACACTGTGAAACTTAAGGGCATAGGTGGACATACTGTACTAGGGTTTAAACTCTGTAATCAAACATTGCACATTGGCCAACTTTCCTTCTCATGGGACTTCTGCGCTGTTGCCATGGATGATGACATCATTATAGGGCTAGATTTTTTAGAGGCTCTTCATGGAATAGTGGACCTCAACAACAAAACCCTCTCATTAAATGGAAGCCTCATTCCTACAGAATTGAGTAAGGACAAAAATTCCAATACCAATCAGGTCTCCAGGGTCACCCTACTTTCAAGTCAAGTTATTCCTCCAAACACCATATCCAATGTACCAGTAACATTAGAACGGAGTCTTCCCGCGGAGTATATTATACAGCCTATCCAAGACAACAGGGGACTCTTAAACTCAAGTGTATTAGGACGGGGGAAGCAGACCTTTATGCAGTTTATAAATGACACCAACAACAGCATTAAGTTGTCTGGAGGGAAGTGTGTAGGTTTTGCACAGACTCTCGGTAATGGATACTTAGTTGACCCTCCCTTAAATGATGAGGCTGGTATCAGAAAAGTAGACGTCGGAAAGGCCAGTGACTTAACTTTACCGGACCATCTCTTAGATTTATTCAAAAGGTCTGCAAAAGATTTCAATGAAAAAGAACAGAAAGAGTTAAAGATGCTATTGGTGGAGTTTGAAGATGTGTTCGCCAAGCATGATTTAGACCTTGGTTGTTTAACCGCAATCCAACATCATATTGACACTAAGGATGCCAATCCAGTTAAGCACAAAATGCGTCGAACACCACTTGGATTCCAGCACCAGGAGGAAGAACATCTAAGAAAAATGCTTGAAGCAGGTATCATTCAGCCATCAAGTTCAGAGTGGGCTTCGGCACCAGTTCTCGTAAAAGAGAAAGATGGAAATGTCAGGTGGTGCATTGACTACCGTGACTTAAATGGTGTTACTGTAAAAGATTCATTTCCTCTACCCATCATAGAAGATTGCCTAGACACACTTCAAGGAACCAAATTTTTCTCAACTTTAGATATGGCCTCGGGCTATTACCAAGTTGAAATCTCAGAAGAGGATCGCAAGAAGACCGCATTTATTACTCGCTATGGCCTTTTTGAGCATACCAGGATGGGAATGGGTCTTTGTAATGCTCCTGCCACCTTTCAGAGAGCAATGCAGTTAGTGCTCAGGGGGCTAACCTGGAATCAAGTACTGGTTTATTTGGATGACGTTATTGTGTTGGGAAAGGACTTCAATGATGGACTGGCTAATTTAAGGACAACACTGCAACGATTTCGAGAGCACTCCCTCAAGTTAAAGCCAAAAAAGTGCGACCTCTTTCGTGCTGAGACAGAGTTCTTAGGAAAAGTTGTTAGCTCAAAGGGAATTTCTATAGCTCCATCAAAAGTAGAGGCGGTAAAGGCCTGGCCTCATCCAAAAACTCAAAATGAAATTTTAGCCTTTCTGGGTTTCCTCAATTATCATAGAGATCATCTTAAGGACTTTGCCTCACTGTGCACATGTTTGTATGATCTAGCTCACACAAAAGGGGCTTTCTTATGGGAGAAGAAACATGAAGAGGCTTTTACACGTGCAAAGACTGCGTTGATTACAGCTCCTTGCCTATCTTATCCTCGCCCGGAAGGTCTATTCGTGTTGGATACTGACGCTTCTGATCATGCCATAGGTGCAATACTTTCACAAATCCAGGACGGGAAGGAAACCGTTATCTGCTATGCAAGTCATGTGCTCCTGAAACCGCAGAGGAAATACTGTACAACAAGGAAAGAGCTTCTAGCCGCAGTAAAATTCTGTAGGCATTTTAGACATTATTTGTTGGGCAGACGATTTTTGGTTCGCACTGACCATAACAGCCTCGTTTGGCTTATGCGGTTCAAACACATCGAAGGTCAGCTTGCACGTTGGTTGGAAGAACTGGCACAATTTGATATGGAAATCTTGCATCGCCCAGGAAATAAACATACCAATGCTGACGCCATGAGTCGACTGCCGGATAATGGACTTACATGTGACTGCTATGTTGCGGGTTCTTCACCTGAAAGTCTTCTTTGTGGTGGATGTCATTTCTGCGTTAGAGCTCATAACCAATGGTCGCGATTTGCGGAGGATGTAGATGATGGTATACCATTAGCAAGGAGGTGTATTCCGATAAACAACAGTCAGGCAGAAAATACAGATGATGTCTTTAATATCTTTGCAGCCAAACTGCAGGATGATCACTCTTCTCCAGTATCCTGGGTCCAAGGTTATTCAGCCGAGGACATTGCTCGCTTGCAGCGGAAGGACGCAGATCTTGGTATAGTTATAACTTGGCTTGAGAATAAAGAAGATCCAACAAAGTCACAGCTCCATTTAGAAAGCCCTGCAGCTAGGGCACTTTGGCTATTTAGGGAACATCTTCACATCAAGAATGGTGTACTATATTATGAATGGATAGATAAAGTTGACAGGAGGGTCTGCCTCGTGGTACCTACCAGTCTTAAGAAAACAGTTTTGGAGTTATGTCATGACACTAAGACAGCAGGTCACTTGGGTCAGCAGAAGACTTACAGTAGGGTCAAACAGTCCTTTTACTGGCACAATTTATCACAAGATTGTATAGATTATGTCAAAGGATGCAGTAACTGTAATCAAAACAAGAAGCCTCATGTAAAACCGAGAGCTGCCCTAAAGTCGTACCATGCAGGCTTCCCTATGGAACGTGTCCACTTAGACATTTTGGGTCCATTCAATACCAGTGAGGCTGGGAATAACTACATATTAATGATGATAGACCAATTTACTAAATGGATTGAGATGGCAGCCCTGCCAGATCAAACAGCATTGTCCGTAGCACATAAATTTGTAACCCATTTCATTGTCACATTTGGGTGCCCTATGGAAGTGCATACTGACCAAGGTCGCAATTTCGACAGCAACTTGTTCCAAGCATTGTGTGATGAACTGCAAATAGCCAAGACCAGAACCACCCCTTATCATCCCTCTTCAAATGGACAAGTTGAGAGGTACAACACAACAGTCCTTCAAATGATAAGATGTTTCATTGAGAAAGACAACAAGAACTGGGACAGGGATTTACCACTTCTTGCTATGGCTCTGCATTCAACTGTACACAGACAGACAGGATATACACCAAACAGACTAATGCTTGGTAGAGAAGTTATCCAACCAGTACATCTGATCACTGGTAACTTGCCAGGAAACCTGTCACCACAAAATGCAGATGAATGGAGTGCTGATCTTGGGCGTCGACTTGCAGATGCACATGCTTGTGCTCGTCAGAATCTTAAACAAGCACAGCATAGACAAAAACGTGATTATGACCTGCGAGTCGTGGAACACCACTATAACCAAGGAGATGTGGTTTACAAAATTGATTCTACCACTAAAGTTGGCCAGTCACAAAAGTTGAGGTCTCCTTGGGCTGGTCCTTACTTGGTTGTTTCCTGTAGACCCCCACTATACACAATTAGGGACCGGAAGAAACTGTGTTATCCACCATGACAAATTAAAGTTATGTCAAGACCGGGAAATTCCTGTGTGGCTTCGTAGACTGAGGCATAATTACTTTCAGACTGACAATTTTGGTTGTCAGGAACTGACGGATATGGATAGTATTTGCTGTCCTTTGACAGATCATGAAGCTGACTTAAGTGAATCAGGTTTAGAGTCCGCGAGTCTTGATAATAGTCTCGTTGATTATGACAACTCTGGTGAGATTTCTCATCAGACCAGATCAGGGAGGTCAGTCCGACCCCCCACCAAGTACAAAGATTTTCAATTATAGGATCTTAAGGGTTCTGTATATAGTGTATATAAGTTGGAAGTTAACAGATATGTAGGGACGTATCGTCACTCATATAACTATTTTTTTTAAATTTTGTTTGTGTTTGCAAATGCATACGACAAATACTACATGCAACAGTTTCTGTATGTGCATGTACAATTTGAGTAGTGTTCATGAACTCAAAAACAGCTTATACGAGTTTTTATTATCTCCATTGTTTTCAGGATGTATTCTGATGAGGAGCTAGATGAGAGTAAGTTTGTTCCAGACTATAATGAGGATCTGACGCCTTCCCAGAGCAGCCATGATGAAGTTTGGTCAACAAACACTAGCAGCCTTTGCTCGGCGGATCTAATGGTTCTGGACGAAGTTCGTTGTTCATCTGATGAGGTTGAAGCCCCAGTCGCATCAGGGAACCAAGCGTGTGAAGACAGATCTGCCGGACAGGAGAGAGCCTCTTATCACTGCCCCTTATGCAATATTAGCCTGAGTGGCCATGTCAAACGGCATGTCCAGCGGATCCATCTTCCACCATTTTGGAGTGGAGTCGGGGACCCGCCATTGAGAGATGCTGACCAAAGTGGACCTGGTTCTTCTCATGCGCTCTCATCTGTAGGGCAATCCGAAGACCAGGGTCTCCACACTTGGTGTGGTCTGGTGCATGGGTCCTTGCTTTTCCTGGTAGATTTGGTGGGAATCGCAACTTTGGAACAGTTATTGGAATTCGTCGTTGAGCGTCAATTGTACCCAGCTGCTGGAGGATTTACAGATGCGGAGCCTAGACATATGTCATTTTATGCGGATAATTACAGCAGTCACGTTCCCTTCAGGTTTGAGGGTTCGCCACCCAATCATGTAATCTGCCTCATTCTTTTGCAGATTATCTGCACCTTCCTGCGACAGTTTCCCCCAGAGGAACACCACGCATTTCGAACTTGGAGGCAGTCGTGTGACTTGAGTGCTTATTCGAACACGGACAATCTCATTGTTGACTCTCATTTCCATCTGGATCAGCTGTTTGCAAGGGGCATAGTCTCTGATTGCAGTGATATTTTTTCTTTTCCAGATAGTCTCCGTTATTTCCGCCTGCTATATGCCGTGGCAAACTATGTTTTTCCAAAGCACTGGCCTCTGTGGAGAAGCCATACCAGTAGCCACCAACAGATACGGCTGTCATTTGGAATCCCCCCCCCACCTTGCTGGCCAAATTACCCCCGATATCATATCTGAGCCTGGGAGGCTTGTGTCCTTGTCCGAGTGTGTGGCCATTGAAGAAATAGGAATCGACTTGACCACCACCTGCAATTGCCCACAGCCATGCTCCAGATCAAAATGCAAGGGAGCTGTACTTCAGAGCCAGACAGAACTGCTTTCGGAATTATTGGTCTTGGCTAGGGAGACAAAGAAGCCGGTTATATTTCATTGTAGGGATGCAGGGACAGGTGAGGCCGCCAGACATGTGCTGCTTGCTATAGAGATGTTGGATATGGAAGGCCACATATTCCACCGACACTGTTTCACCGGGTCAGTTGGTGAGGCCAGGGAGTGGCTGGAGAGGCTACCTTCTGTGATATTTGGTATTTCAACCAAGGTTTTTTGGACAGGAGCCTACAGGAGGTTTTGCGGTTCCTTAGTCTGGACCGTATTGTACTGGAGACGGACAGTCCCTACCTTGCCGGTGGACCAAAGGTAATCATCCAGATTGCGGAGGAAGTCGCGCGTTTAAAGGAAGTTCCTTTGCGGGAGGTGCTGCGTGCGAACAGGAGGCACGCGGCACGCATCTATGAACTTTAATTTTTTTCTTCTCGCAGATGGACTGTTCACCATGTTTCTAAATGTACAAATTTAGTTGTGCTATTTCAGCTTCCATGTCTTAAAAAGTTAATGTCTGATTGTATATCTTTAAAGTTATATGTGGCTGTTTTTTAAGGAGGGGAGGGTGTGGTACAAGTACCCTATATATACATGTATATCTATATTATCATCGGGCTCGGGGTACCGAGCGTCACTTCATAATCTAGATTCCTACACACAAAGACGCACGTTGTGCCAGGCTCCTCTCCGGCCTTTGTTGTGTATTCAGGTTTGTGGGTTAATAAATATTGTTAACTCTTGACGATTATATTGTTTTATTATATATATATATATATATATATATATATATATATATATATATATATATATATATATATATATATATATATATATAATATATATATTCATCAATCCAAATTCTAGATATTTGCATTTCTAAATTTTAAGCAGTAGTCCAAAATGGTGACTGTCTGTGTAAACTCCGTTAATATATATATTAATCATTTTAGAAGAGCCTCTATTAACCCTACTTATATAAAAGAAAAACAGAGACAAAAATAAGACTTCTGCTTTTTTAATTAGTATCTGGAAATGACAACGCACAAAAAGTTTATTCCCCTCATCTAGTAGTCAAAATCTACAAACTCTAACAAGTCTCCAATTCATATCTTAATCTTTTTTTAAACAAAGAGGGCACTAATTTTTCACTTAAGGGGGCCGACTATAGTTCGAGTTATCGCTCTTTGCGCATCGTCGCGCGCATGATGGTTTTCGTTTGTTGTAGATTTCCAAGAGATTGCCAGTATGCGTAATAGGCTAATTAAAAAAAAAATTACGCATACAATACAAAAAAATTGGTTTAAAGTAAACAATGTCCAATGCTTATAAACTATTATATTTTTTTCCTTACAATTTTCGATTTTTACGACATTCCTTTAAATTTCTGGCGCTGTTTACGTCTTGCGTCAGACGACAACGTACCATCTGTCAAATAACCGATATGAACTATAAGATCTGACCATGAGATACAGAGGACGATTTGCTAAAGAGGTGAAGGCAAGGAATCGACAATGTAAGCAAGAAAATATTTTTAAAGCACGAACGTGTAGGAAAAACGCTGTTCAGTCATGTAATGCAGACTTGCCGACAAACGCACCGTCAGGTTCCAGTTCTTTGCCACACGAATGTTCATCTGCTTGTCCACCAGTTGCTGAAAACACAACAATCCCATCTTTAGATCACTCTTACTCCATGTTTCCAGCTTCATCTTCATTTGATTTTGTTAATGACACATTTTTTTCCGGTAAACTCAGATCTGTTACTCATACGCGTTTTGTTGTTGATTTGCAATGTCTTTTTGAAAATATGAAGTGTAATTACTGTGACCTGGAACTAAAATTCAAACAAGCTATTGGTGTACTTCCCGCTGGGATAACTGGCCACTTAGTTCTGAGATGCCACAGTCGTTATCGGTATGTGCGGGCCGCTATGGGGAAGGTACATCGTGTGCCTAACAAGCACAGGTGACCACCTGTTTTCGATGTCAATTCCAAACTGGCAACAGGTAGGTCAGGTTATGCAATTTATAGACTCATTTTTTTTTTACGTTGACGGTAATTGCGCAGAAAAATAAACATATTCTAGAGTGATTTTTTTTTCACAAATTGTTTTCAAATGAGTTAAATGTTGAATATTCTATCACTGCAGAGTGCAATTTTGTGCGTATTCTTAGAAAAATGTAAATGCAAGAAAAAGTATGATTTACTGTAGAAGTAACTTAATAAAGTTATTTTGGGTAGTACATGTAAATAAAGCTACATAGGTAATTTAAGCTATAGCTAAATCTAGTGATTGTACAAGACCTGTGCATATATGTTTATAACAATCTACTTTTTTAGCAATCCATCACTCTGGGATAGGGCCCACACAGGCTAACAACTTTATCACAGCATTGAACCTGCCATTTGTTAGCTCCGGTCTTTTCAAGAAAAGAAGTGACGAAGTCAGTGATACGTTACAGAGAGTTGCCCGTAGCTTTGTCTAAGGAAGTAGAAATGACAGTTAATGGTAATTGAATTTTACAATTTTGATTATATTACATAGGCGTGTCGGAAGCAAATTGAAAGTAGGGGCGGGGGGTAATTAAAAGTGGTGGGACAAAACCACCAAAAAAAGGTACCCCCCAATTTTCAATGCCTATAAAATTTAAGCCCCCAGTTCCGACGCCTATGTATTAATCATGAAAATTTCAATGTTTCTAATGACTGTAGTGAAACTCGGTTATAACAAAGTCGCTGGGACCTATGAAATTACTTCGCTATATCCATAATTCATTATACAGTTTATACGTATAAAGGAATTGGTTAAATTTATATAGCTGGGGATCCAAGATAACTTTGCTATATCCATGAATTTGCAATATCTGTGCTCGTACTAAACCAGTTTTATTGTATCTAGTCAGTTATCAAAATTTGTTCTCAGTCTATCATCATGTCTTAGGCCTGGGGGTAAAAGAAATTTCACTTTTCATACACCAGGCTAAAAGTACATAATAATGAAAAGAATACATTGCATATATACAATCTACATGCCTAAAACACATATCAAATTCTTGTAGTTATTACTGATCGAATTGACATTTTTATCCCATGTTTAAACTCTTGAAAATAAAAAACAATCAAATGAGTAAACATAAAATTCAGGATAATAAGAATTCATTTTATCTGATGTTAATTGCTTTTATTTCAGAGTTATAAAATTAAAAACCATTTTGAAAATAGTGACAATGCTATGCTTATTTTTGTATAGATGGGATTATCCATCCTACAGCCCCAAGAAATTCGCCCCATGGATATCCACCCCATGCAACTACTGAGCATGTGAAAGGCAGTGTTGCCTTGGTAGATGAAACCTGCCTGCAAGGTGAGAATCAAAAGAGTCATAAAGACCCATCTGTACAGGTTAATTTTATTAAAGGCCATGACAGTTTAGAGGAATCTTATCTGATAGTTTTAATTTCAGAGTTGTAAAGTTAAAAACCATTGTGAAAATATTGAAAGTGCTATGCTTTTTTTTTATAGATGGGATTATCCATCCTACTGCCCTAGGAAATCTGCCCCTTGGATATCCATCCTATGCAACTACCGAGCATGTGAAAGGCAGTGTTGCCTTGGTGGATGAAACCTGCCTGCAAGGTAAGAATCAAAAGAGTCATAAAGACCCATCTGGTATATGTTGATTAAAGGCCTTAACAATTTAGGGGAATCTTATCTGATTTTACAAAATCTAAAAACCATTGTGAAAATATTGACAGTGCTATACTTTATTTTTGTATAGATGGGAATATGTATCCTACCGCCCCAAGAAATCCACCCCTTGGATATCCACCCCATGCAACTACTGAGCATGTGAAAGGCAGTGTTGTCTTGGCGGATGAAGCCTGCCTGCAAGGTGAGAATCAAAAGAGTCATAAAGACCGATCTTGTACATGTTAATTTAAGGCCATAACAATTTAGGGGAATCTTATCTGATATTGCAAAATTTAAAAACCATTGTGAAAATATTGACAGTGCTATGCTTTATATTGTATAGATGGGAATATGTATCCTAACACCCCAAGAATTCCGCCCCATGCATATCCATCCCATGCAACTACTGAGCATGTGAAAGGCAGTGTTGCCTTGGCGAATGAAGCCTGCCTGCAAGGTGAGAATCAAAAGAGTCATAAAGACCCATCTGGTATATGTTGATTAAAGGCCTTAACAATTTAGGGGAATCTTATCTGATATTGCAAAATTTAAAAACCATTGTGAAAATGTTGAAAGTGCTATGCTTTATTTTTTTTATAGATGGGATTATCCATCCTACTGCCCTAGTAAATCTGCCCCATGGATATCCACCCCATGCAAATACCGAGCATGTGAAAGGCAGTGTTGCCTTGGCAGATGAAGCCTGCCTGCAAGGTGAGAATCAAGAGTCATAAAGACCCATCTGTACAGGTTAATTTTATTAAAGGCCATGACAGTTTAGAGGAATCTTATCTGATAGTTTTAATTTCAGAGTTGTAAAGTTAAAAACCATTGTGAAAATATTGAAAGTGCTATGCTTTATTTTTGTATAGATGGGATTATCCATCCTACTGCCCTAGGAAATCTGCCCCTTGGATATCCATTCCATGCAACTACCGAGCATGTGAAAGGCAGTGTTGCCTTGGTGGATGAAACCTGCCTGCAAGGTGAGAAATAAAAGAGTCATAAAGACCCATCTGGTATATGTTGATTAAAGGCCTTTACAATTTAGGGGAATCTTATCTGATTTTACAAAATTTAAAAACCATTGTGAAAATATTGACAGTGCTGTACTTTATTTTTGTATAGATGGGATTATGTATCCTACCGCCCCAAGAAATCCACCCCTTGGATATCCACCCCATGCAACTACTGAGCATGTGAAAGGCAGTGTTGCCTTGGTGGATGAAGCCTGCCTGCAAGGTGAGAATCAAGAGTCATAAAGACCCATCTAGTACATGTTAATTAAGGTACATTGATACTCTGATAAGAGAGATAACTCTTAATGACACAAATGTCTATTATTTCTTTATAAATTTGTCAAGTTTAAGTGCCATTTTTGTCAAATTTTGCCCCGCAAGCAATGCTATATTGTTTGTATTTTATTCAGCATAGACATTTCCTTTGGAAAATCATTAAAGTTAAGGAAAAATTTCATATGAGTGAGCAGAGGAATTATGAACTTTAAAGGCCATGATAGTTTAGGGGAATTTTATCTGATATATTGCTTTAATTTTAATTTAAAGTTGAAAAACCATTGTGAAAATATTGACAGTGCTATGCTTTATTTTTGTATAGATAGGAATATATATCCTAATGCCCCAAGAAATCTGCCCCATGGATATCCACCCCATGCAACTACTGAGCATGTGAAAGGCAGTGTTGCCTTGATGGATGAAACATGTCAAAAGCAATGGTCTCAACATAGTTATTACAGCCCTTCAGGTATACATAATGGAATACAAATCAATATACATGTACTAGGTATAGTATTAATTTCAATATTACTGTACTAGTGTGTCCATTCTCTTTCACCAGAGGAGTGGAAATTATATGTTCCTAAAAATTATTGAATGAGACCAAAAATCTCAGAGTTACTGTCAACAGTTGACTTAAGGTTTATGCAACAAACATGTATGTTTTACATAATCATTACCTTAAACAAGCTTTTCTGAGATTGAAATTTAAGGAAACCCTAAACACTGATAAAAAGTACTTTTTGGACTTGGAGAAAAATATATCATATAAAGGTGTGCAAATTAGGGGACTATTCAGTAAATTATCAACATATGCTACCTGCCTTATTTATGCAGGCAAAAACTTTATAATTCATGAGCAGAAATCTGACTGTTGTTTATTTTTAAATTTACCTAGGGATAGGGAAAGTAAATGGAGAAAAATTAATTCATTTACATATTCTTTTTCTAATATAATGCTAAGAATAGTTTTATCTGTTAAATATTGTGAAATTAACTGTATATAAGCTACATTTTTTCATTTTACTTCTAAGGGCAGATCACTCTAACTGCATAAAGTAACCATATAACTAGCACTTTTTTGTGCAGTTTTTAGAGCTTCCTTAAAACTAAACTTGAATGGAGTTTCCATTATTAAATCCCAAAATTAAATTACATTATCACATATCTGAAATATCAATTTTCCTCAAAAGATTTTCAGTACATATTGTATTTTTTTTTATTTTCAGATGGTAACCCTGATTTCATTTCATCTGCTCCAGATATCCATGTTGCAGGCATTATTGCCTCTGCTGATGGGGCATACCAAAAAAGAGGTTCTGGACAAAGTCACAACAGTCTTTCAGGTACCTACATATACATAGCTAATAATTCAGTAGAACAAGAATCTATTTTGAAATTGATGAAACCTTGGATTGAAGATATCAAAGCTAAAAGTATTAAATTGTAGGGAATTTGTAGTCACTGACTTATTCATGATGTTTGAGATACTGTATGGTAAAAATTGACCAAGTGGTTTTTAGCTCACCTCAAGAAGGGGGGGGGGGGGGCTTGTGTGATACCCTTGGCGATATTCTCACTTGAAACACAATTTTGATATATGAAAGTAGGCCAAGTTTAAAGTTTTTTAATAAGTACAGAAATCCTCTAGGCAAGAGTCTTGCCACAAAAAATACACATGTAAAGTATGGAAGCCCTATAGCCCTAACCATTCAGGTATGGCCAAGGTTAACAATTTTAAAAAGTAGGTCAAACTACAAGGTCAAAGGTCAAGGTTCTAGGTATCCAATGAAGGATATTCTCACAAGGATTACATATGTGAAGTATGAGATCACAAGCCCTTAGCATTCAAATTATGGCAAAGGTTAAGGAGAGACAGCTAGACAGACGGACGGACAGGACAAAAACTATATACCCCCGAAAATTCATTTACGAGATGCTTATTGCAAAGCTTATGTGAGCTTTCAGACGGGATGTCAGCTAAAAGAATTAAAGAGAAATATTACAGATATCTTGATTAATTAACTCTCTTAATGTTTTAGGTACAGCAACTCTTATAGGAAAAAGAACTGGAAAAGTTATTGCAGCTACTTCACAATCCAAAAGATGCAGAACTTGCACACTTGCGAAAAAGAGGAAAGTTACCCCGAGGAAGCATAAATGTGTCAAAAACTGGACAGGGTCAGCAAAGTCAATGGAGGCTGATATGGTGGTGGAAATGCTTAAAGATGTAAAGGAAAGGAATGCCACAGTTACTACACTGATAGGGGATGATGACACAACAGGATTTCAACGGGCAAGAGATGAGGTTTTTAAAGAGATGGAAAAAGTCAGTGACAGCAATCATGTTAAAAAAAACATTTCCAATCAGCTGTTTAAATTAAAAGGAAACTTCAAAGAAATGTCTGTGAAAACCATCAATGCTATTATCAAAAGCTTCGAGTACATGCTAGCACAATCTAAGGGTTCAACTGATTTGATGAAAAAGAACATGGATTCAGTAGTACTTCATCAATTTGGTACCCATGAAAACTGTGGAAACTGGTGCAGAATGAAGAGTGATGGATCCAAAAAGCACAAAAACTTACCATGGAGTGCTGATCTGAAGAATGAACAACTGAAAGAAGATCTTTTAAAAATTTTCAGAAAGTTAGATGTGCAGAAATTAAGCAAATTAGACAGCACTAATGCAAATGAAAGTTTTGATAATATACTTCGATCCAAAGCACCCAAAGACAAGCACTACAGTGAAAGTGGCAGTCTACAGAATCGGCTTGCAGTTGCTGTTAGTCAAAAAAACGAAGGCTATGGTTACATTTCCAAGGTAATTCCATTGATACTGGTCACCATCTACAACTATAAATGTACTTTTTCCACAGGATCAAATTCTGCGAAATCTCTATTTCTGTTTAATATGCAGGTAGAACTTTGCACAGATTTCTTAAGATTCGTACATAGCATAAATTAATACCACACAGGAAGAATGATTTCTACACTAATACAGCAAATCTTATAAAGAATTCAGAATTTGCAATATCTGTGTTTGTACTAAACAAGTTTTACTGTATTGTGAAATTCTTGGCCCCAGGGTTAAAAGTTCTATTAGTTGGGTGGGGATTTCATGATGAAAATGCATTTTTTCTTTGAAATTAAAAACCATTAATGCTTTGGAAATTTATTCTCTGCCCCTTAGCATTCAGTAAGCAAAGTACAAAGTTTTTATAAGCAAGTGTAAGTAATGTAACAAGATTGATTAAACCCTGGCCACATGGTCTAGTGTTAATTGTGCCGGTAAGGGCTTAATTGATCTTGTAGGGGAATTTACACACTACATATGTATTTAGAGAAGTTATTCCCCTTTCCTATTATCCATAACACATACAAAAAGGGGTCAGAAGGTAAAAAAATGTGTTTTATTTCGACGTCACAAATGTTGAGCGCCATGAAAGTGCAACATCATAAAGCCAATATCAAAATTCACATTCACATCGAATTTAGTTAAGTTGCATAACTTAATTAGTTAGCACTTAGCACACACCGTTGAAGTTACGAGAAAGTACATGAAACAAATCATCTTTAATTTTATCATTGGCCTAATGTCAATCAATATATTGTAAACAAGCACTGCAAGGTTGCAATTAATTGCCATCAAACCTTATGCAAATTACCGGTATACTTGAGTTAATATATTTATATATAATCTCTTCTATTTTGCAAATGGCCATGTTTAAAAACACAAACTAAAACACCCTCACTCAAGTGCGTAACTTTATTCCCTCTGACTTGGTTGTGAGGGGATAAAGTAATTTGTATGTCAATATTTGTGTAAAAGTTTTTTGCAAGATTTCATTTTTTCCTGTTTTTAATAGGTAAATGAAGACCTTGGTTTGAGTCCAGGAAATGCAACTACAATGTGTGCTAGGCTAAGAGATAAAGATGTGGAAAGAAAACGTAAAGTGGCCAAAACAAAGAAATTCAAAGTGAGTGTGTTAAAATAAATCAATTTTAGTTGTAACATGCAATTTGATTGGATAAAACATGTAGTTTATATTGTATAACGTAAGTTGCCTACATCACAATGAGTTATGACAAAAACGTATTACTCCGCTTGACATCTAATGATCTATACTTTTAAAATATGCTCAATTTGAAGCCAATTTTGGGGTAAAAGTGTCTTATTGTTTACACTGAAATCAAATAATAAGGAATGAAGCTTATTTAATCTATGTTATATAGTTACAGTAAAAGAGAGCTTGGGGGCAGTTCACACTTATTTATAAACCACTTGGCCTGGGTTGAAATAATTAAGCTTCATTTAGTCCAAAGAATTAAATAAAATTTGGGGAATTTTTTTTTTCATACTATGATATTCTTATACAGCTTAGACGATTGCAGTTAAAATCTGAAAGAAGTCTGGAAACAAGAAGTGCAGAAGTCAGGGAGGGAGATACATATAGTTCCAATATCATGGGTATGTTCTGTAAATTAATTTAATTTCTTGAGTATTCAGTTTCAAGTTCTTCCCCTTCTATGAAGTGGCAGTCATATATTTTTTAGCTCACCTGAGCCGAAGGCTCAAGTGAGCTTTTCTGATCACATTTTGTCCGTCGTCCGTCCGTCTGTCTGTCCGTCTGTAAATTTTTCACATTTTTGACTTCTTCTCAAGAACCACTGGACCAATTTTGACCAGACTTGGTACAAAGCATCCTTGGGTGAACGGGAATTTAAATTCTTAAAGAAAATGGCCAAGTCCCGTCACAAGGGGAGATAATCAAGAAAAGACAAAAATAGGGTAGGGTCATTAAAAAATCTTCTTCTCAAGAACCACTGGGCCAGAAAAGCTGAAACTTATGTGCACATGGAAGGAACCTGGGGTAGTATAGATTTCAAAATGTCTAAATTATGATCAGTGAGGTAGGGTGGGGATGCATTATGTATTACAAGGAGGAAATCTGGTAAAGAACAGAATGGTCAAAGCTTCTCAGGTGAGCGATGTGGCCAATGGGCCTCTTGTTTATATTATGAATTCTTTGACTTGGTCATGACATCATTTGAAATTTGGAAATGTAAACTTTATTAAAGAATTTGAGTGTCATTTTAGATGGAACAAATGAAACTGACATAAGAAGAATCCCTGAAATTGGATTTAAACCAAAGTATGTCTACTTTAATTTGGAAACGACAGGCTTAGGTATTTTTTTTTTATTTTCATATTGTTATCAGTTTAAGATATATATAATATTTTCCAAATCATAACCCCAGATGGAAGGACAGGGCCACAATAAGGAATCCCAAGTTTTACATTGAAATATGTAGGAAAAATCTTAAAAGAACCACTTGGCCAGCAATGTGGAAGCAATGTTGGGTAATATAGATTATATAAATTGACCAAATTATGACGTCTGGTGGTATGATGGGGCCACAATAGGTACATGTATTACAATGGGTAAATCTGGTATTTAAGTTACTCAGGTGAGTGATGTGACCCATGGACCTCTTGTTTTTTTGTATTGCAATCACATTAATTTAATTTTTTTTACAGCAAGGACATCTTCTATTACCCAGATATCTGCTGTGTATGGTGAAGTAGTCTTCAGTGAGTTTGTTACTCCCACACAGCCTATATCAGCAGAGGCAGAGGCAGTCACTGGGATCAGATTTGACTCCAGCACTAACCAAATGACACAGTATGGCACTGTAGTGGAACACAATCATATCATGAATGTTCTGTTGAATTTTATTGATTTCCTTAGACCTCTGAAGGAAAATATCGTTCTTGTTGCTCATAACTGTAGAAATTTTGACTGTATTATTCTGTATAATCAGTTAGTATTACAGAGTCTTTGGAAGTATTTTTGCGAGCTTGTGATTGGCTTCAGTGATACTTTACCTTTTTTCAAAAGGCTTCATCCAGAATTTCAAAACTATAAACAGACAACGTTAGCTGTTAAATTGTTACATGAGAAATATTCTGCTCATGATGCCTTAGAGGACTGTAACATGCTGCAGAAATTGGTAAAGGAAACATCTTCAGAGGGAATGCTTTTTGATACATTTTTCTTTAGTGTAAGTCAAATTACTGGCCATGGTGTTGAACATGCATCTTGTACTATTGAGTATTTGTGTGCTAAGAAAGTTCTATCAAAAGCAATAGCCAAAAAAGTTTTAGCCTCATCACTTACTTATGATTGTCTGAAACTTGCATTTGAAAGAGATGGGTATGATGGGGTTCATGCCCTTCTTAGTGAGAGAGATGCTGTAACAGGTAAACCACGAGTAAGTAAATGCCAGAAAGTTGTTAAAAAATTGGTGGACTACTTCGCACAGTAATTGAATATTATGCTTCTTGGTCATGATTGTTATAATGCATTGTATGTATACATGTTAAAGAATATGGTTTACTAGGGATTTCCTATGCATGTAGAAGTGACTTGTAATATGACTGGGAAAAAAAAGATGTATTTGCAAAGAAACTTGAGTTTGGAAACATGGAATGGAAGTATAAAATGTCTCTGTCAAAATATGTTAGCATAAAAATGTATGTGTATATTTCAAAGATTGCTTTATTATATATGACCTGTATTATATGTAGATAATTAATACATTAATATGAAGGAGGATTAAGAAACGTAGAATCAAACTATGATGATTTTAATGAATTTAAGTTTTCCGATGTTTCCTAATGTATTTTTTTATGCCCCGCAATGAATATGGCCGGGGCATATAGTGTTTGTCATGTCTGTCTTCCATCCTTCCGTCACGCTTTGCGTTTACCTCACTTTGAGGCTCAGTTTCAAAGAAACTATAATAGATATTTTCATCAAGCTTCATTTGCTGATAAATAATGATGAGAGCTAAGCAACTCATCTGACCTTGACCTCACTTTTATCAATTTGTGTTTTAGTTAGTCAATTTTAAAGAAACCATTCATAATATTTTTTTCAATTTCATATGCTAATACATTTAAATTCTAATGTAAGCCTTATCAACTGCAACATATTTTTACATTGACCTTTCCCTTGACCTTAACTTCAAGATATTCTGATCAAATTTCATACACTAATGCAAAATTTTATGTTGCATTATTATTATACCTTTGCTGGGGCATTCATGTCCTATGGACATATTTCTAGTTTTGAAAATAAATTACTACTTAATATAGGGTATATAATTAATGGAGGTCATAATATATAGAGATTACATGTATAAAGGAGATAATGGAGGCTTTGTCATAATATTTATATAGTTAGAGAAAGATATAAAGTATTTAGAAAAGAATGTATCCCAGGAATTAATTGTGTATAGTATGAATATATATATTACATGTACAAGTGATTTCATTTATTTTTTGGGTAACATTATTTTACAAAAATACATGTAAAAATAAATGAACAAAAGATAAAAAATAAACGTACATATAAATTCTTGTATGTGTACAATGACATATTTCTTTGTTTTATCAATCATATAAAACACTCTTTTTTTATGAGGCCCGTTATTCTGGAAATCTTGTTGGCAGACAGAGTGCCCGTTTTCTGAACCTATTGTGATATAGCAGGCACGTAGCAAAGGGGGGGGGGGGGGCTCCCGTGTTATCCCAACATTACCCTTGACTATTGGAAATGCTCATTGTAAAGACTGCCCCCCCCCCCCAACTTTAGTATTGTAGGCTGCAATGGTACCGGAAGAAGTTGGCATTGAAAAAAGATGGTCTCAACCCCCCATCCCCACCCCTACTGGGAAATCCCCCCTTCTTGTCAACTTTTCCAGGCAGGTATAAAAAAAGAATTCTCTGGCTGGCCCCCTCACTTTCAAATTGAAAAACAATGCTACGTCAATGCACAGTTTCTCCAAGTGCTCGAAGCAGATTTTCAGCTCTGCATGCATGACGTTTCTTCAGTGATAAGGACGCCACTAGCTCTGATAGTGCTTTCATTCCTAGAACAGTTGATATTATGATATCCAATGGATTATGGTCTAAACATTTCCGAATTTTGAAATGACCCTTTTCAAAAATTATGCAGTTTAGAGTCTTAAGCTAAGTGATTTATGCAAATCATTGTAGAGGTATAGAGAATATGTCATTTTGAAGGATATCTCAAACCATAAAAAAAAAATAACTACTGAAAACAGAGCTGCATCAGTACAGGTATACTTCATTCATTCATGGGCGTCAGAAGCAAATTGAAGAAGGGGGCCGCTAATCGAAAGTGGGGGCTAAACCAACGAAAGAAAGTAAATCATAAATTTCCATGCCTATATAATGTCTATTTTTGCAAACAAAAAAAGGAGGGGGGGGAGCTTAGTCCTACCCAGTTCCGACACCTATGTTCATGTATTTCGATTTTTAAAGAACAGAACAGGCAGTATTCAATCAACAAAATGTGATTACAGATTTTTTATAACAAAATTACCACTAAAATTTATCAGTAAAATAAAACATGTAAAAATATGTGATTTTATAATTGCTTTATCCAGCTTGATGAAAATGTTGGTGTACATTCATTTCGATATACATATATCCTGCAACTACCCCTAGCAGTGACCAGATGTAACATATAATAAAGATAGGTTTATTCTTCAATGCACTAAAAACCATTCTGTCTGTATTGACATTCTAAATGCATTGTGACGTCATGTATACTGCAATGTTAACGTCAAATGCTAAAATCTGTTTGAAAATGGCTCAAGTCCAATTTTGAGACACCCCCGTCATGATATCATGTAGTTTTTTTGTTTTTATTTTACATGCAAATGATAAAAAAAATAATCTAAGTAATATATTTCCCAATATTGAATTAAATCTTAATAAATTCTAATAAAAAATGCAATAATATCTTATCGCATTGGGAATTTTTGCTAAAATTTTAGGTTTTGAGATGCCCCCTTTTGAAAACCAGACGGTAGAATTTGATGTTAAGTACATATAATGTAGAATGTAGCATTCCTCACTACATACTACGATTTGAACGAAAAGTCTATTGTAGTATTTTTTAAATTTGCTTCGATGTGCCAAAAAATGACAATTTCCTATATAATCCTATAGTAAAAGTACCTGAATTTTGAGATGGTCCCCCTAAAATAACCAGACGGTAGATTTTGCTGAAACTGTGTATATATATCAATACAAGTGTAAGTAATATATGATATAAAAATAAAGAATTTCGCTATTGTAGTTTTCCCGCAAAAAAACTATAGTCGGCCCCCTTAAAACCACTAAATATTTTCGAGAAATCGCAGATTTCTTGGGGGGAATAACTAGAGACTCATTGCGAGCAATAAGAAATTTTCCGTCCAATTTCGGAAAAAAAAAACAAGAAAATCGATCTGAAAAGGTGATGAAATAAATTTCAGACAAACATTGGTTTGAACCCAGGGACCGAAGCCAAATTAAAAAATGTGAATATCTCGAGATTAGCTCTTTCGATTCTAAAAGAGATTACATATTTAGCATTCTCAAAAAAGTCTCTAAAAATCTTACTTACGTCAAAGAAAAATATTTCAAAAAACAAAGAAGTTGAAAAAATTAGCATAATGAAATCGTTTTAAGTGGCGAATGCAAGAACTGACGACACATAAAATAGTGATTCTGCACATTGCATGTTCTATGATCTCTTAAAAGTCTATTTTTAATTTATATCTAATTTATAAAATTTATATCTTAAGCAATTTTGAAATATAAGGGGGTGACACATTTTAGCTTTAAAATCAGAATTTTACCTGCAGCAAGTTTTTCTATTAAAAAGAGAATGCAGCTCACATTAATGATGTGCGTCCCGTTAAAAACAATCATACGCATTTTCGTGTCGTAACAAAAAAAACGACTAGACATCAAAATCACTCTCTCAATCTCTCCTACTACTTGCCTATAATTTCTTAAAGAAACATTTGACTACAATTTGATTTGCACATTTTATTTATCACTGAATTTTTACAAAAGGAACTTGCTATATAGTAAAAAAAATCTTTACCAAACATTCCATCTTTTTTTTTGTTACTCGTCAAGACCACAGCATATTTCGGAATGCTTCCAATTTTACAAACAGTAGGAAACGGCTAGCATTTGTTCGGAAATTTAATAACGAATTTTGTGTTACATTATCACAGGACGTTATAGGAGTTTGGTACAAATTGGCAGAAAAATCCACAAATCAAAAATGATCAAATGACCAGAACTTCTAACTCCCGTCGTTTTAGTGTTACAAGTTATGCAATTTAAAACCCCAATACTATGCCAACATCTGTGTTCTTGTACACCTCCCTCTGTATGACATACACAATCTACCATTGCCAGCAATAAATAGATATACATTGTATTTTGATTAGGTGATATTAGTGATTCTATTTATGGAAGTGAGTCGAACTATTTGTTTAAGTGATATCATCTGCAGAGGACGGTTCGAGGAATTTGAATCCTTTGCTCTAAACTAAATATTATTCGCTTACTCTTTTATTAGCGATTAGTCAATTTGAATTCAATCTGCGGCGATTAATTTTCGAGACTCAGAAAACCTTCTCTACAAATACCTAAGGAAACAAACGGTTCGCGGCGATTAATATTCGCTAGTTAGTCTAGGTTGCAGAACTCGCGGATATTTTTCTCGCACGCAAATAATTGTGCGTTTACACTACCCTTATTCCATGTACGACGACAGTGATATCATTTATATGATGAATAATTCTTGAGACAAAATGAAATTTCAAGGCAAAAAATCGTGGTCATAAAGATATATTTCATAGATAAAGGTTAAAAAAGTGAAACAAAATAGAAAATAGTTATAATTACACAAAATATTATTTTATTTAGAGATATGTTATTTATTGTTTTACACATTATGGTTCAATATTTAAGAACAATTGTAAGTGACTTCAACGTATTTGTAAGTCCCAAAACAAGGGTCCACTCCGCCTAAGTCTTCCCATCTAGATGGAACAGGGCAGCGAGTTTCATTATCACATTTTTCTGATAACTTGCCCAGTACATCTAAGCGGCAGTTAGTATTACCGTCATTTGTGCCAGGACACACAGCAGCTTCGGTGCGACCATAATTGGCAGACTCTATTTTTAGTCTTTTTGTGTTCTCACAACGGATTTCTCCGTTCTCCGACTCGCAAAGTATTATGGTCCTTTGTTCTTGAAGAGAAAAATACCATTGAATTATCAAATGAATTTAATCTTCAATGTACGATTTCACAAATGCCTTTCTCGGGTACTTATAAAAAGATTATTAAAATATCTACTGACCAGGTTTTTGCGCCTCCTTCAACCCGATCCTTAATCTGTTTTTCTCTTCTTCACATTTGTCCATTTCTTAAACAGTAAAATTTAGTTACATCAAGAAACATTATCTCAAATTACTAAGGTTTCCTAATTATATGCGGGGAATTATTTATCGCGAAATTAAATATCGCGGTTTAATCAACCCTCCAAGTGCAAATAATACATATACCGTATATACTCGCCTATAAGTCGGAATTTTGGGCGTTAATTTTTTGGTCCAAAAGTCTCTGTCAAACTTATAGGCGATTCATAAAAGACTAGTATTTTTCTGGACGGCGAAACGCAGTATTCTATAAATATTTTCAACAGTTATCAGTGAACAAAGTCTGGATTTATTATATCGTGTTTGTATTCTAAGATTATACATTTATTTCAAGTATTTATGTAGTGCATAAATTTAATTAATAATTTTATTTTTTAAACATAAAAGGGTATTATTTTTTTTTTCAATGATTTAAAGTTTAAAACCAATCTTCATTTCTAAAAGTATTAATTAAAACTAGTTTAAAACATTAAAACATTTATTTTAAATTGTCATCTGATCCTTGTGAAAAGTTGTACCGACATGTAAGCAGGTCAATGGCAAATACCTGCAAAATAACCTCAAGAAATATAACTGACTTATAGGCAGACCGACTTATAGGCGAGTATATAGTTAGAAGGCACTTGTTTGGCTTAGAAATATCGTGTGACTAACACATGGCAAATCAGAGAGGAATCTATTTACAACGATTTCTAAAAACCCATTCTTATATAACCATCTTTCTTTATATGGGAAGAATCAATAAAAACTTAAACACAGTGAAATTAGATTATCAAAGGAGTTCGGAATATTTGAAACATTCCATCAGTAAATGAGTCTGCTTTTGAAACTGCAACTCTCTCGGTATTTTTTGTACTGTTTTATTATCCCGGTTAAAAAACAAATTGCCAAGTGAACACATTTATTAGAAATGCAATAAAATATTGGTTACCTATATTATTAAAGAAATGTTATCAGTTAATTTTGTGATTTATTTCAAAACTGCACTAATGAACTATAGTACCTTCAGAGTAAATAAATAGCATGCATTAATTCAAATCCGATTATTCACTGTGTTGTGATTGAATGAGAACAAACTCAGGAAAAAGTACACATCAATATTTTTTTCAATCAAAACAACATTCTTGACCTTGTTTTATGCTATTATTGTAAAATAAAAATAAAAAAAAACAGTTACTTCTAGTCCGTTATTTAAATTATACGAAATTATAATCTAGCTACAAACAGGGCTGAAAGACAGGAATATAATATTAATCTGCTTATTTCACAGTCATATCACGAGTATGATTTTGAAAATTCTCTGAAGTCATATTGTCGACCTTGTCGAGTTGATGAAACAAGAATGAAACAAGAATATCAGCAGTCATGTTTAATGCCATCATTTCATAAGTTCTATGGTCGAGACAATGAACGTGTCAGCAAATACAATTAATTATTGAGTCAATTGCTGATGGACGTTTTCCATACCAATTGTAAGTCCATTATTTATACAATGAATTAACGAGTCGGACGGATTTTTCCGTTATTTCACGACCATGACAAGGAGCACACGGCGGGTGTGACCGGTCAGCAGGGGATGTTCGCTCCTCCATGGTACCTGATCCCACTCTGATGTTTTGGAGGTCCGTGTTTGTTATGCTCCTATTTTGTATTCTTTTATGGACTTTGATATTGATTACTGTTCGTTATCTCCATATCCTTACATTTAAAAGCAAATAATCTCAATTCTCGGTAGCGTTGTGACAGGGAAAAGATACTTATCTCACACTCTTGCCTCTTTAGCATCAAATTTATATTTTTACATCTTTTTTCTGTTTCATATTTCTACAAACCAGAGCAAATGAAGGATGTCTGCTACTTTCGTTTAAGAGGGTTTTTGTTACTTTCAACATGGTCAACACATGATCAAGGACACATTATTCTGAAGTATACGCGTATTTACAATATTTGTTGACTAAAACAATATTCGAGGAACTACTCCTGTATTTTATTGATTGTTGGAAATTTTTAGTTGAATTTAATCGACCCTCATCTCGATTACGTACATTCATACATTGCTGTATAAAGTACATGTATTTGTACGAAGTACAAAAATATCAGATTGTATTGAGGCTTTAAAAAGTAATAATTTTAAGCATTCGTAAATGGTATTATCAGAAAAAAAACTAGACGTTCTTTTTATTCAGAAGTTATCGATGTGTAAATTCATGCCTTTGTACTCGCAATATTAACATAAAAGTTGCACTTTTATTCAGTTAGTTAGTAATAAGCGTTTATGAGTTAACACATCAATGAATTCTGAAAAAAGAACGTTTAATCCAACATTTAATACATAATAGTTTCACTTCCTTTCCGAATCAGACTGAAGAGGAAAATTAATAATATCACAGTATAGATAATATTTGAAATCAAATTTTTTTTTTAAATCATAAAAGTTAGTTCGAGACTTGTTACAATGAAAGTTATATACAATTTACCTTGACAATTTTCCCCGTCAAAGCCAATGGTACAATTACACTTGTATCCTCTTATCCTTGATTGATCCGCCACACACGTCCCATTCTTACAACCATTGCTATAACATGCATCAACTATATGAACAAATATTTAAATTATGTAAATTTTAATCATGGTGCTAAAATAGTATGGCAAGTAAAACGTTGCAACATTCAATCTTTTGCATTTGTATTTCATACTTTTTTCAAAAATGCATTGTATATTTTTTTTTCATTTGCATTGTATAATTTTTATTTCATATTGTAAAAAAATCATTTGTATTTTAAAATTTTTAATTCTTATTCTGTAGTTTCCATTTGTATCGTATAAATCATTCAACATTGAACATTGTCGTTTCAACATTGAATTAACACGAAAAATTCTACGCTAAATATATTCTGAATACTCCACATTTTTTCCTCATTAAAACACCGAGGAACATTCAACGTTCAAACTATGTTGCAAACTCAATGTTGATTCAAGTTATATAATTAAGGATTATACGTTGAAGCCCCAACATTGAAACAACTTTGAAATATAGTTGCTCAACATTGCAGCTTATATTCCATATACCATATGAAATATAGTAACTAAACGTTGCAACTTATTTTCAACTTACTCTCGACGTTTTAACACGTATGAGCGCCTGCTGGGTTGGCAAATATACATATTTAAGCATGGAATTGATTGTCATATAGTTATTGATAATTAGTCATGGCAGGAATGTCTAATGTAGTGTGACATGAATAAATTCGCAAAATTCGCAAGATAGCGTCGTGTTTTAGCTCTCAGTTCTCGCTTCCCTCCCGGCTCAAAGGCCGAAAGTGCCAAGCATAGGCCTAAATTTGCAGCCCTTCACCGGCAATGGTGACGTCTCCATATCAGTGAACTATTCTTGAGAGGGACGTTAAACAGTATACAATCAATCAATCAATATATTTTTCAAAGACGTATTTCTGCGTTAATACTTGACTCGAACTAGGACAGCTCGTCCTCAAGACAAGTCGTACCCAACACTTATAAAGACAACTCGCTCCTAATTAAGGACAACTTGCCGTCATTATTTTTTTTTCCTTGTAAATTGCAAGGGGAATTGCTCACAGTACCTCTAGTTTTTTTCATCGTGACGGCTTGTCTTTTTCTTATTCAGGGATTTAAAACGTGATAACCATCACCTACTCCTGAATATTTTGTTGACTTAATCTCAGATAAAGGGTTTCAATTTAATAATATATCGTTGAGTCAATTTATAAAACTTCAAAAATTTATATTACATGTAAATCATCTGTAGATTTGTAATTTCAGCCTTATTTCCAAAAATACTGTAGACACACTTTTTTTCCTCCTGGTCATAATTCCACGGACTCTCTATTTCTGTTCAATCCGTTGATAAGACTCTCATTATATGCCTTTTATGTGTATTAAGATCAATGGGACGAATTTCCGCGGAAAATTTCTGAGCGCGTACATAGCGTAAATTAATACCACATTGATTGAACTTCTAAAGTAACTAAAGAGGCAACTACTGAATGTGCACCAGTTCTTTTCCTGCTATATTTAATGAATTATAAAACAGTATATCAATTCGCACTTGATACCCAAACATATTGAATGTTATGTTATTTTTTCGGAGCCATTACACGGCAGACAGTATTAGGTGTTTACCTTCACAATTGTCCCCGACATAACCAAGCGTGCAGTTACACGTGTAGCCTCGCAATCTGGTCTGGTCTGCTACACAGATTCCGTACTGGCAATTATGGCTGTCACATACATCAGCTTTAGGAACTAATTTGTAAAAGCTATTGTGTAAAAACCATTTACTAAATGTGATTAAAGTAAGAATATTTAAAAATACACTGTATCAATTGATTAGATTTCTCAAATGTAGAAAACATACATAAGAATAGATATATATATAAATTTTAATATTTTTTTATAATCAGAGATAGGACATTAACTCTAACGACCACGGCTCTAAATAAGTACAAGAGCCACTCATTCATTAATTCATGCTTATAAATGATATTATTTTGTTGAATCATCAGTATTCATATATCACAGTTGCGGTCTTTTTCTTAAATAAAAACATAAGAGGAAGACATTCAAAAGTCCATTCTGGGTGAGTTGCAAATAGTGTCAAATGATAATGCCATCAAAGAACAACAATAGCAAAAGGAATTACATCTGTATATTTAGGCCAAGGGGTAATCAGATGAATCTACTGCAATTCTTACCTTTAAGATGTATGAGCAAAAGCGTTATAAAAGCTATCACGGCAACTGTCAAGAATACTCCAAGGAGTAAAGAAATAATCGTTAATTTCTGCTTTTGTACTCCACCTTTATAATTCTTCCCACCTACATTAGTAAAAGAATTTATATTAAATATGGAAGCAAATATATTGACATATACAAAATTAGCTAAAATAGCCTACTGGTATTTAAAATGCATAATCCATGTTAATTTTGATGTGTTTTTTTTTTCAAAATGATACACTGATATTTTACAATCGTAGAACTCTCATACCTATCGTACTATTCTTCTTTATCGACGACATTGTAGTGATGTAAGATAAGATATGCCTTGCTTTCCTCTTCCTATAGAATATGCCCTGTAACCTTTTCCCATACTATGTAAAGAACTAACACTGATCAACGCTATGCTTTTATTGGGTAATTACATCAGGTGCATCATGATAAACGCATATATAAAATGTTTACGTCCCAGTTGTCATACGTTCACAAAAATGTGAAAACGCAAAGGACATTTTGTAAATAATTAATGAAAAAAGGTATCCATTTGAGCTATTTGAATAGTTTTCATATCATTGAACACAAGTAAATGAGGGTCCATAGGAACGTTTTTCTACAATTCGAAATTTAGTATGGATGGCACGTTGACTTTAGATATTTTCATCACGTGATCACGGATAAGTGGACCGTAATCATGTTGAGTTTTTGTTGTACTTTGTGTGCTATATTGAACTTCCTTTTCAGCTTGGTCGTGAGAACTAAATGAGTATTTTATTGCAAAGACTGTCAATTCGCCAAATATTGTTGTTAATACTAGATAGGTTAACAATATTTATTTATATTTTAGAAAACTCAGAATGGTTTTTCCAAAATATAGCTTTTATATAATTCTAAAATTGACAAATTTTATAAGGTGGCTATGAATAATGATAACAGTGATTTCTTTAAGTGTTTCTGAAAATGAATATCTTTTTTCCATTGTACATTCATATATTCAGCAGTCAGGCAGATTCAGATGATATTTTGTACATGAGTGTGCATAGCATTTGTACATCACACACGTTCTTGCAGTTATTTTTAATAAGATGTCATGTTGTGAATTTATTAATATTTTTCTAAAACTGTGTAACACACATGTAGCTTAAACTTTACTAACTTTCCATGAGGGGAGAGGGCGAAACAAGTTTTGAGAACTTGTGCCCAATCCCATTGTATATATGTATTGTTTTGTGCGTGTAGAAAAATTGAAAAGCACATACATGTGTAATACAAGATATTTTTATTGAAGACTTTTGGATGTTACAATCTGTCCTTGTGATCTGTGTTCTACTGGAAAAAAAATTCTATAGAAAGCATAAATACATGTACATGTATATATGACATGTTGCAAACTTGGATTTCTTTTAATTTGTTCCAGCTTTTTTTTTTTACAAATGTTAAATTAAGTGTACTTTTGAAAAATTCTTATATACCAATACAATTTAATTCTTCAAAATTATTAACAACAATCAGTAGACAAGAAAATTGCACACAATAATTCGCCTTATAATACATTTTATCTACTTGAAAATGTATAGGATTTCAGTATTCCACCAACGATAATTTATACTTGGATATTGCAAATATAGTCAATTTAAAAATTTTATCTTCCTGATTACGCATACGAAACTAAGATATAATCTATGTAATCTCTTTAAGTGCATAAAACACAGCTTTTTATTTATCTTAATCGGCTAAAGAATTCAAATTGAAGGCTTTTAATGATATATATGGAGTATTTAAGCTTTAAAGCCCATTAAAATGACAAAATTGGAGCAAAACAAACATGGACCTTAAAAAAATCAGAGGTGCGATCAAGTGCCATGGAAATTAAGATTTTCCAAACAAAATGTCAAGATATCAATATTAACTTCATATTATCAGAGAAGCCAAACAACAAATTTTACTTTCAAAATTTAAAATAGGCAAACAGCTCTAACAATTACACAAATCCACGCAATATGATTTTACTTGCTTGTTGGCAGAATATGCAGAAATGGCGAAACAAAACTTTACCATGTTACATTACAGGTAAGTATAGAAAGAAAAGATATCAAGGGAATTTCACAGATTATTTCAGAACATGTTGATTTATTCGAAGAAATATACAGTTTTCATTCTTTGTCTTGATGTCTGCAACCCTTCAATTGTCCGCTTTAATCCATATAGCAATAGCCTGAGCGTTGACAGCCTCTAAAATAATAGAAATCAAATATAATAAAAGACAATTTTATATTTGTTTAGTCAAATCATACATTCAGATTACACATTTCAGGCAGGTTTTTAAAAAGCAATGAGCCATTTTTTTGTTTTAAAAGACAAAACTATTCATGACATATATCCGATCACCTAATTGCACAACCAAAGGAATCTGTATGCAGAATGCATAAAAAAATATCAATATCTAATCTGTATATTGAAAAGTATATAATATTTAGAACGATGCAAATGTTAGAAATTGAAACGTTTTGATTTAGGTAGTGTGAAAAATAATTTTTCTGCGGGTTTTGGTTGTTTTTTTTTTGTTTGTTTGTTTGTTAGTTTTGTTTGTTTTGTTTTGTTTTTGTTTTGTTTGTTTTTTGGTTTTCTAGGCATGATAAGATCCACAATTCCATGTCCCCAACGAATTGTAAAATTTCATAGATTATAACAACTCAGCAGCTTTTTATCAACGAAATCCATACCAAAGGAAAGGATTTTTTTCTAAAACAGCAAAAAACAGACTCCACAATAATACGCTATTTAACAGTAGTTTATGCTACTTTACCTGACTCCATTACGCAGTGTGTTGTTTTGGGACAAGCAACAAAAGCGGGAAATTTTCCTCCTATGTTATCAAAGTCACATCCAATCTTTGGGTAAAAAGAAGAAGCGAACCATCCCTTGTCATTAGGACAACCAGCATGTTCACGGGAGATATAAAATTGACGATTTACAGTTTCTACAATGAATTAAAAATACAACTTATAAAAATGTTCATCAGACCATTTTTGGTCACGTCAAAAAACAGGTTTACTTTAATTAAACTTATTTATTATTATTGAAGACACAATGTGAAGTATTTATACAATGATTACTGGTATGGCATCACTGCTCAAAGGAATATGTCGCTTGAAGATATATTTTTATACTTTTATGTAGTTTTAGACTTCTTGCCAGTAAGCTTACTGATAACAAAGAACATCACCAGTACCAACTTCATTTCCAATATCTTTTAACGTAGACTATTGGTGTTCTCCTTATTAATATATTTTGTCAAGAAAGTGGTAGCGAATGTTTTCAAAAAAAGTCCCTCTTAGAAACAAACTATACTGATCTCCTGCTTTTATTTTTGAATAATTTAACAAACCCAAGAACGTTCCAAAAACCTATTATCAATTTGAGGTGTCTTTCGAGAGACAATAAACATCTCGAGGGAATTTTGTCACTGCTACATGTACCCTCAGCTACATAAAATATTTTTTTCTGCATACTGCGTATATTTGGCAACTGTTTTTAATTTATACAATATTTCCAAATTTATATTAACTCAGATATATTTATATATTTAAAATATTTAAATAGTTATTTCAAGTTGTAAATATTAATACTGAGATAGAAAACTAATTTGCCATAGACTGGCTTTTTATTAAAAACAATACTGAAATACCTTTTGATTACACGAACTATTTGCATGTTATGGAAGAATTATATTAATATTCCAATACAAATTTAACATAAAAACAGATATCATGTACCTCTGATAAATTAATTAATTAAATGGATAATTACATAAGTAAATATATACTATATATAAATGAAATGAAAATATCTGTCATTGGTTTTTAATTATATACCTTTGCTCATGAATTGATATGAAATGTAAGCAATAATATATAGTATGTATTATCCCCCTTCTCTTACTCATATATATAAATCTGTGATTAAATATTAAAGTAAAAACAACAATACCGATCCAGAGAGCTCCTTGTAGCCCAGGTGAGTTATTAACACTGGGCTTCTGAGAAAGAATTGCCTAGATATTGTTGAACGTTATTGACAATGAATATTTTAATAAAAAAATCCTGTCACTGGTCTGTTTCTGTTTTTGAGAGGAGATTTAGGCAAAAATAATATATAAATGGTGCCGTTTTGGAGGGTAACCGTTGAAATTGACACCCCAAGTAAAACTACATTGTATTGTTTTCCGAGGGGTGTCAATTTCGACTGTTGCCCTCCAAAACAGGCACCATTTATTTTATTATACTAAATGTCTTGTTGATTTAGGATGTCGGTAAAAAAATCATCGATCGTCTTTATATTCACGTTTAAAAATCTTTCAAACTCCCCGCTATTTCGAAAAAGATTTACTGAACTCTTTATTGTTTGTCTGATACCGTAACTAGTAATAGTCCTGTGTCATCTAAAGTTTTGTTATTTCTGCACTTACATGCATGTTTCGAATTCGTCTGTCGTTGTTGTTTACAAGTAAGCTACATCGGACACAAGCTTTTAATGACGTCAGTTTTATTCTGGTTCTTTCAAACACGCAACTGACGCTTTTAGAATTCTACGGTGAACCGTACGCGCATAATTACCATGTGGCATTACCGTTGTGTTATCAGTTGTCAAGTGCATTGCTAAGGCTGAGGGTACATGTAATAGAACGGATTGTTAACTGCGTCTAAACCAATCAGAATTTAGTATTTAACATGAAAATATAATAATAAATAATATAACTCTTGATGTCCCTCTAGGGTAAAATAATTGAATTCTCCATTGGATGTCACATCCTGCCATGTAGAACTTAGGATTCTTGAGGCTGTGAACCAGTTAATATTGTTAGTGGTTCTTCCATCAAAAACTACTTCTTGCGTTTTTGTGTCATCAATTATCACTTGAAACTTTACCTGGAATAAATTTTGTCGTTGACATTTAAACACTACGAAGTGAGTATCTGCATTGTGTCCGATTCATGTTAGTTAGGTTTAAAAATATAAAGCTGAGTGCAATGTCAAATTCCTATTTGAGGTTCATGAACCCTCCGCTTACTCATTTTACTCAAATTTTTCTATAACTTTAATGATTTTCCAACTGAAATGCATTTGCTGAATAATATACAACAATTATAGCATGGTTGCGGGACTAAATTTGACAAAAAAATTCACTTAATCTTAACAAATTTATAAGGAATAATAGACATTTGTGTCATTAAGAGTAATCTTTCTTATCATAGTACCAATGCACCTGAATCTTCAATTTCTAATTAAGTACAGATAATGTAACGTTTATCATAAATCGTAAAAAAACAATTTAAGTCATGTTTATTTAAGTGAAAGAAATAATTTTAACTGCATAGACATAAAAGGTACTTGGACACAGATTTGAAGTTAATTTTTTCTGTATAATATCACGAATTATATATTTTAATAGCATTTCACACAAAAATTAATTAAAAATCTTATCTCATTTAAAAGTTATTAAAACTTTGAATTTTTTGGCGGGTTTGATTGACACATCCTTTCACTTTTACACATATTAACTTTTTTTCTTAATCCTTAGGAAAAATGGCAATCTTGTTGTGTATTAATTAGAAACATTAAAACTTAAATCCAGAAAAATAATTTTATTCAGAGTAGAAATGTTAGAAAGCAAAACTCCTTCACAAGTTTCGTATTTCCGTTGTGTACAGAGTTTAGCAAATCGAGCACACTTGTGTTATGTACACATTTTTTGTAAACAGGGCGAAAGCTTTGTTATTGTTTGGTGTTTTGGTTCACCGGGTGCGTTCAATCGCCTAAGTCTGCTCACCACAACTGCACGGACTGACAATATATTGTGTGTTTGTTTTGCTTTCGAACATGTCTACACTGAATTTTCTAGATTAAAGTATTAAAATTTTTATTAATACACAACAAGATTGCTACTTTTCCTAAGGATTAAGTACAGCTATTTGTAAGAACCAGGCAGGGGGTGATTCATGACCATTTCAGATTTTTACAAAATTTTAATATGTTGCTTCATGGACCAATGGAACATCATTGGACAACATAATTTTTTTTGGCCAGCCTTTGTTGCCATGGAAACAATGCACCATATAAGCGTACATGGCAACAAAGCAAAAAATTGAAAAAAAATGTGAATTTAGCTATTATTGAACACAGGAACAGAGCTTTTTTGATGATAGTACCATAAATAAATCTTTTTTTCCTGAGAAGTACATACAAAATGATAAATGATTACCATAAGGATAAAATTATATAGGATTTATTAAAGGTACTGAATTTCAATTTAACATAGGTCATTTCATAAAATTCACTTTTCACAATATTTCTTCAATTCCAACATATTTTAGAAGCATTTTAAGAAAAAGGCCCGCATGATGAAGAAATCTGATAACATGGGATAGAAGGAGCACATTCTTAATTATGATAAAATTAAATAAAACCCATGGGTTTTTTGAAAATATTCCGTTACCATGGCAACGAAATATCACAAAAATTCATTTTTCACATAAATAGCCATTTTTAGGAGCATAGTAAGAAAAAAATCCCACAGGTTAAAGAAATCTGATAACATGGGATAGAAAGAGCACATTCTTAATTTTAATAAAATTGAATAAAACCCATGGGTTTTTAAATTATATTTTGTTACCATAGCAACAAAATGTCACAAAAATTCATTTTTCACATTAATAACCATTTTTAAAAGCATAGTAAGAAAAATTCCTACATGTTAAAAAAATCTGAAAGCATGGGATAGAAAGAGCACATTCTTAATTATAATAAATCAAAACCAAACCAATTTGGGTTTTTAAAAAAATAATCTGTAACCATGGCAACAAAATATCACAAAAATTCATTTTTCATGGAAATACCAAAATGCATCATTTTCAGAGTATGTTGTGGAAAAAATACCACAAGCACCTAAATTTTGATAATATATGATTGAAAGTGTTCTCCTAGACCTTGAAAATATTAGATAAAACCAGTGGATTTCTCATAATTTTTTGTAACCATGGTAACAAATTATTATGAAAATACTTTTTAAAACAATTTGTTTTTACAAAATCTCCATAAAATACAAAAATAAAATAATTATTGACTCACATACATGTATTATTTTCACAGTTTATCATAAATGCATGAAAATATATATTTTTAATTTGCTTTTGTGATTTGTATCTGGTTACCATGGCAACATCTCCAAAAATATTATATTTGCCTATACAATTTAGCCTGTTGTATCTGCCTATACAATTTAGCCAATGTTTGATTAGCTTGTATAAAGAAAACTGCATGAGTGGCCATTTGCTAAAGTATTGAAAGACACATTTTTTTCTGTACCTTACTTTTTTCTTTTTTACCAAATATTTAGTTTCTATGGTAACTGTAATTAGTATCCATGAGACATGATATATAAATTTGTACTTTTTAAAGCAAATTTTTAAAAATTCTGTAAATGTACTCTTTGCTAAATTGTATAGAAAAAAATAATTACATCTATGAACTGGAGGGTGAAAACACACCTCAGATTTGTAAAATACTGTAAACCAACTATTATTCGTGCCATCTTTTATTCCTGATTCCTCAATTTGAAATCGGTCCACGGCGATTAATTTACGCGACTGAGTTAAAAAACATACTCTATATTAAAATATAAAAGTTAATGAATGTTTCACGGCGATTAATTTTTGCGAGAGTAAGTCTGCAAAACTCTCAAATATTTATCGCTTGCAAATCAAAGATGGTTTACAGTAAAGAAAATCTGCAGAAACCTATTAAAAATATCAAGTTTACATAATAAAGTGTATAAAATATAAGAAAATCCATGCTCTTGACTATCATAAAATGTGTAGGTAGGCAAACTAAAATTCCAAATTTCATGTTGACAGGGTATAATATTCAATATCCTTTGGTGTCTCCTCAGGTCTTGGTTTCCATAAAACCCCAAAGTTACATTTGGAGGAGGGTAAAAATCAATATCCTTTGTTTCTGGTCTGGATTTCTTGTAAGGAAGTTTTGAATTGACAGTGTCTTTATTAAGTTTTTGGCCATCATTTAGAAATGTGCTGCTGAGATTATCTGTATCAACTGTCAGATGTACAGGTTTGTGTCCTGGCTGCTAAATAGGTGCTCTAGCTAGATTCCTCTAGCATAGTGCATGTGGCTGATTCATCTCTCTGGAGAAAATTAATTTAAAATTTGAACCTTGTTAATGAAAATAGGCATTCCATAAAGCAATTTTTTCTTGTTGCTGTTGAAGGAAGGGAGTAGCTAAGGTTTGTTTTCTCTATGATCAGGATCATGCAATACAAGAAGCCAATGTCCACAACACTCACCAGATTAACTGACCATGCTGTTCTACACCAGATTTTCCTGCTTGTAATACCTTTTGTGGTCTAGGCCTACCCTTGGGGGGGCATGATTTATACAATTTAGAATCTACACTTAACCCCTGGACGCTTCAACATAAGTGATAGCTTTTCTGACCCAGTGGTTCCTTATTCTTCTCTTTTCTTGGCTTTCACCCCTTGTAAGGGGGCTTATAGCCCTGCCAAGTTTGGTAAAAACTGGCCTTGTGGTTCTTGAGAAAAATCTCAGCTCTGTAATTCTTTTCTAAATTTTCAAGTGATATAACCATTTCTTTAACCCTCACCCCATCCTAGCCTCAAGTAGTTAGGTTATTTGATTGTGAATATAAGTATCATAGTATGACTATTACAGCCTTGCTCATTTGAAAAGGATTTTTAAAAAAATATTCTATACATATGCTGCATTTTGTAAATTTTAATTTCTAACTTTCGGCCAATGCTGATTTCATTTTCTAATATTCATGAAACATTTGTGTGGATTGAACAAAATAATGAAGATGACACTGTGTTACAATATTAAATACATCTTTTATACTTATTAGGCTTCAATATAACTACAGTAAAACTAAATGTTCAATACAAACACTGTTACATTGATATTGTGAATTCACTGATACAGTGAAGTGTTCTTGGATCCCCGACTATATAAATTTTACGAATTTCAAATATGGATATAAGGAATTATGGATATAGCGAAGTACTTTTACAGGTCCCAGTGAGTTTGTGATAACCGTGTTGTACTGTACATATATGTGTAGATAAATGATTTAACAAGAGACCCAGGGCCACATCAATCACCTGGCTTGGATAAAAAAAATAAAAAATCAGCTTTGTATTGAAAAGCTTTAAAGCATATGTGGTCCTGACCTCCCCCTGTAAGGGAGAGAGAGTAGGGGGAAGGGGTTGTTATGATTTGAGCATAATTGAATCGTTGAATCTACACTAAGGATGCTTACAGGGTACTTATTTTTGACTAACTGTGAGTTTTTCCATACAAGTTTGAACTTTCATTGTGGCCCCACCCTATACCTGGGGGTCATGATTTGAACAAATCTACACTACGAGAAAATGCTTCCATATGATATATAACTTACTGGCTTTTCTGTTCTTTAGAAGAATATTTTTAATGGATTTTTCCTCTATATTCTTATGTAAAACTTTGACTGGCCTTTGTGGTCCAACCCTATCCCCGGGGTCATGATTTGATCAAACTTGAATCTGAAGATGCTTTCATAAAAATATTACCCGTACCAATCAAAGCTTTGCTGTATCCGAGAAGAAGATTTTTAAATATTTTTCCTATATATTCCTATGTTTAACTTTGATCATCCGTTGTGGCCGCGTCCTACACCTGGAGTTCATAATTTGAAGAAATTTGAATCTAAACTATCCGACAATGGTTCCACATAAGTTTAATCTTTCCTGGGCCATTGGTTCTTAAGAAGATATATCAGTAATGCCATTAATTTTGTAATTCTCTCCCCTTGAAGAATGACAATGACAGACAAAGAAAAAATTGGATCAGAAAAGCTCACTTGAGCCTTCGACTCAAGTGAGCTAAAAATTTCAGAGAATCAAGATCAGAAGAAATACCTGTTTCAAAGTCTCTGGATGGCAGTGTTCACTATTATTCAACCCTTGGTCAGAAGCTCCTTGATTGCTAAAAGAAAAGGAATGTTCTTCATGATAATAAAAAACTGCAAGTTGTCAACATAAAATACAATGTACCAAATTATCTTCTGATACATAAATAATATAAAGGATATGCAACACTAACACTAGTTGAATAGATGATCCCTTCTTGGTGAAGGTGGTCCTCAATTTTTTAGGTTACATTACCTCAGCTGTGCAGGTGTTGTCATACAGGATTTTGAAATTCAGAACAAAACTCCGATTGCATCTGAAATGATAACAAATAATGAAATTCATCATTTGACAAGAGAATACATACATTTATATAACAATTTAGCTTTTGAATTAATGATAATTAAATATTTATTTACCTTCCCCCCTCCCCCATGTACTTGTAATATCATCATAAACTCATACTATTAGTTATAAATTGAAACAGAGTAATAGTTTTGTATGATCAAATTTTATTTGTTAAGTAAATTTAGACCTAAATTAGATAAAAACATTGGCAGAAACCCATGCATATTGTATGTGCTCTCATATTCATAAATCTCCCTCTCTTTGATTGTAAGCATATTTCGGAAGCCCCCCCCCCTCCCTATTTGGACAGGGTTTTTTAAAGGCTTTTTCAAATTTTTTGGTGCTCCCCCCATTTCAACTGATAAAACTGTAACTACCTGGCCAGTTTTTATTGGTTATTTTGCTTGTCAAATTTTGCTGGAATCCCCACCATTTTTATAATTCAAATAAGGGACATGCATTTGAAGAATATCATACACATATAAGTTGGGAAATTTAGAATTGGAAAAGACACAATTTTACATTTTAATGAAATGAATTTATAAGAAAAATAGAAATTATGGTTTTGCCAAACATCTGATTATTTTTTCAGGGCTTAATTAAATATTCTCGATTTTAATAAGGACCTATTCCCAAACAGTGTTTGAAATAACAGTGTGCCTGACCGCCCGAGATGCACAAATTTTGCTGTGGGTTTACAAATTTGCACATGTCAACACCCAGCTGGACTTGTTTAAAGTTTTCATTAATTAAAATTTATCAATTTGATTAATCGCTTCCAAATCAACTAATGGTATCATGAGCAGATACAGGATTTGTGATTAAAAAGGGGGGGATAACTTTGTTCAGGCAAGGGGTCTAGGTAGTTATGTACCAAAGTATGACACTATTAATGCTAGTCATATCATAGTTTGAATGTTGATCTCAGGCACTAATAACTAAGACAACGAATTCAGCAGGGAACTATATAAACAATAAATAGCAAACATTATCTAACGTGAAATGATTAAATTAATATATGGTATTTTGGATTTAGTTTCATGAATAAAATACGCTATTTTCCAGTTCACTTCCAACTTTACCTGCATGAAATTGACAGCAATGCAATATATTTCAATATTTATCGCAATATGTCATCAAATATTGCAATATATATATCGCAATACAATTTTTCTGGCGATATCTACCCCTAACTTTTATAGTCATTTGGGAGGCCGGGGGGGTGGGGGGTGGGGGGGGGTGGGGGGGTTATCATTTGGTGAGCTCATTGCTCACAGTACCTCTAGTTTCAAAAATCAATTTTACAAAAGACAATTATTTTCTCAGGCTGGTAGATTTTTTTTTAGCAGGACTGATGACTTTTACTACCAGTCAGCCCTGTATGTTTGCCATCAATTTTTCTTGAGTGTCCCCTATAGAAATTTTTAATTTGAAAAAAAATAGTCAATAGTGTCTCTGTTAAGACATTAGTCCAAGCTATGCATGAAATACCTGATATATATATGACATCCATAGAGGCTCCGATACATAGAAAAAATAATGCTCCATCCAGTCTCTGCTGTGGCTTTCATTCTTCTTGTTATGACTTCATGTATGCTGAGGTCGTCGTCGAGGAATTCTACCAGTCGACTGAGTATATCATACAGATCACTACTAGTACTAAGGGAGTATCGATGGAAAGGAGAGATACTCATCATACTGTAATCTCCAGCTAGTGTTCAAATTCCAGTACAAAATCAAATTCCCACCCACCCACCCCCCCCCCCCCCCCCCCCAAAAAAAATTAACTGAATTTAGGTGGGGTTTTTTTATTTTGGTGTTATTGTTAAACAAGTTAGCCTTTTCAAAACACTCAAACTCTGTCCTAGCTCGTTTAGGAAATGAAATTTTGTTTTTGTCAGATAAAATTAAGCAAATTGCAGGCAGTTATTTTTTTTATCGTAGGCTTGCATTTTTCTAATTAAAATTGAGACTTACATGTTCCTAGGATGTATGAAAACCAACAAATTTCAAATACAAGATGAAATCACACTTTCTTTTCATCCTCACCTTCTAAACTGAAGAGTATAAAGTACACTCTTTCCAACTCCTTTTACTGAAGAGTGCCAAGGGAGATAACTAGAATTTCATGATTTTACATAATTTAAAATCACAATATCTATTCGTAATTAAAATAACCCATGGGTTTTTTAATTGATTTTTACTCTTTGATACTAGATGTTCAAAATTTTATAATTCACATTCAAGGAGAGTGCGGGCCTTCTTAAAAAATCGACTGCACGTACAGACACTTTTCAATGGATAGTGTTGACTGTTTCAGTACAATTGGGTATATATTGATTTCATTTTTTAATCAACCATGCATGAAATCCATTTATAACTGTGATTAAGTATTTAGTTTGATGTATCTTAATGTAAATATGATAGTTTTTGAAAAATCTATCACTATCATGAATCACTTATTTTCATTTCTGCCTGGTTCTTATAAATAGCTGTACTTAAGAATACAGTTAAAATTTGTGCAAGTGCAAGGATGTGTCAATCAAACCCGCCCAAAAAATTAAAATTTTAATAACTTTTAAATGAAATAAGATTTTTAATTAATTTTTGTGTGAAATGCTATTAAAATATATAAGTCGTAATATTATAGAAAAAATATAAAATTCAAATCTGTGTCCAAGTACCTTTAAATTTTCATTCAAAGTTTCACAATAATCGGAATTTAAATGAGAAAGATATGTATAGAATTATAGATTATTTAGAATAGTTACATAAAGGAGAAATTGACAATTTCATAATATTTCAGAACTTTATTATTTGCACTAAATCAACCAAAATATGTTTTATTTACTTTATAAAATAAAATATGTTTACCAGATGGACATTAATTTCTTCCCAGTCATCAATTAAGCCAGTTCTGTATGGCATAAAGCAACCAGGAATCTGTTTCAGTGCTGTGCATTCCAGTGGATAGGACCGGTTGACCTCGTGTCTGACACCAACTGACTTGTAGACATCGACAGGGTTAATTCCTGTCTGACTTTGGGCCTTAAAAGCCAGTATCCAACTATTGTTTTTCAGGTCTAAAGGCATCCATGTTGCAAAATTTATTAATAAAGATAAACAATTTCAAATTGCCTTTGTTGCAAATACTAAATCATATAAATTATGAAACATGACACTTAACTTTAATTAAAACAAGAGGCACAGGGGCCACATTGCTCACCCAAGCAACTGGCTAGGTAAAAGCAAAAATCAGTTAAGTATTGAAAAGTTTATAAGATATACACAATTAGGTTTCTAAGGGGGGGGGGGGTATTTGAAGAAACTAAAATCTACAGTTTCTAAGGATGCTTTTGAATTAATATTACACATTATGAGAGTTCCTGAGAAGATGATTTTTCCTATGTATTAAAATTTTGATCCCCCTTTGTTCCCCCACCCTACCCATGGGGGTCATGATTTGTACAAACATAAATTAACATTTATTTAACAGAGGATGCTTACATATCATTATGACCAATCATGGGTTTGCTGTTTTTGAGAAAAATATTTTTTCTCATGTATTCCTATGCTAAACTTTTGATACCACAATGTGGCCCCACCCTACCTTTGGGGATCATAATTTGAACAAATTTTGATCTTCACTACCAGAGGATACTTCCGCATGAGTTTCATCTTTCCTAGCCCAGTGGTCCTTGACCTAGCCCAGTGGTCCTTGAGAAGATTTCTCAAGATTTTTTCCTATACATTCCTATGTTAAACGTTGATACCCCATTGTGGCCCCTCTCTACCCCCGGGGGTCATGGCTTGAACAAATTTGAATCTACACTACATGAGGATGCTTCCATCTGAGCTTCAGCTTTCCTTCCCCAGACGTTCTTGAGAAGAAGATTTTAAAAGATTTTTCCTATGCATTCCTATGTTAAACGTTGATACCCCATTGTGGCCCCTCTCTACCCCCGGGGGTCATGGCTTGAACAAATTTGAATCTACACTACATGAGGATGCTTCCATCTGAGCTTCAGCTTTCCTTCCCCAGAGGTTCTTGAGAAGAAGATTTTAAAAGATGTTTCCTATGCATTCCTATGTTAAACGTTGATACCCCATTGTGGCCCCTCTCTACCCTCGGGGGTCATGGCTTGGACAAATTTGAATCTACACTACATGAGGATGTTTCCATCTGAGCTTCAGCTTTCCTTCCCCAGAGGTTCTTAAGAAGAGGATTTTTAAAGATTTTTCCAATGTATTCCTATGTTAAACTTTGAAACCATATTGTGGCCCCACCCTACCCCATGGGGTCATGATTTGAATTTTGAACAAACTTGAATCCTCACTACACGACGATGCTTCTATCTGAGTTTAAGCTTTCCTGGCCCAGAGGTCCTTGAGAAGATTTTTAAAGTTTTCCTATGTATTCCTATGTTAAACGTTGATACCCCATTGTTGCCCCACCTTGCTCTCGAGGGTCATAGTTTGAACAAACATGAATCTACACTATATGAGGGTGTTTCCAAATGAATTTCAGCTTTCAGCTTTCCTTGCCCCTTTGTTCTTGAGAAGAAGATTTTCAAAAGATGCCATTAATTTTTCACGAATTCAATGGAGGAGGGCGTGGCCCTTTATTTAAACAAACTTGCATCACCTTAACCCAAGGATTCTTTGTGCCAAGATTCGTTAAAATTGGCCCAGTGGTTATTGAAAAGAAGATATAAATGAGAAAAGTTTACGACGACGACGACAGACAAAGGACAAATTTTGATCCAAAAAGCTCACTGAGCCTTCACCTCATGTGAGCTAAAAAAGAGACTTACATTCAATGCAATTGTTGCATCGTTTTTCATCTACAAAAAACAACAGATTACGCATTGGGAAACTAAACTTAAGGTTAATAAGTTCAATAACAAAAGATATTTTGCGTAAAATTAATGTGGAAATACTATGTAATCTGTATATTAAAATTCCCGCTTTGATTAGTGCGAAAGCGCTTAATACCACATGGAGTGATTTTTATTATGATAGATATGTTCATTGATTTGCTTAATGCTTTCACACAAATCAATAAATGATGCATGATAAAGAAGGAAAGGACTTAAAAGGATATGGCGGTGATTAATGACTTTAATGGCAGTTTGCTGATAGATTGCATTTGCATAAAATGTCATTATAAAAATCATAAAAAACTTATTAACATGAATTAGTAGCTTGATTCAAGCTTCTTCTATTATAAGTACTGAAATCATAATGTCATGTAAGAGTCTTTAAAGTAACTTAGCTACAAAACTGAAATTAGGCAAAAGCTGTTTCTAATTATGCAAAAGTTTGCCAAAAATCTTTCAAAAAATTGCTCCCAAAAAGAAGTAAGTACAAAAAGTAAAAATAACTGATCAAAGTACGTCACAAGAAAGCATTTGAAAAGAAAAGAAACTTAAAATGGAACTTTAATTAACAAGTTTGATGTTCATAAAAGTAAGCTTGAGGCTTGTTACAATGAAAGTTATAGACAATTTACCTTGACAATCTTTCCCGACAAAGCCACTGGTACAGTTACACGTGTATCCTCTTATCCTAGATTGGTCCGCCACACAAGTCCCATTCTGACAATCATGGTTGTCACATACAGCAACTATTTGAACAAATATTTAAGGTCTAAAATTCTTCACTCATGGTGCTATAATAGCATAATTAAAATTTAAATCACACATTTTACCTTGATTAAGGAATAAAATGACGACAATTTTGCAGCACGGAATTGATTGTCATATAATTATTGGTAATAATTGGTGGCAGGTGTGTCAGTATTGTTTTTTTTTATAACAACAAACTCGGAAAAACACGCTTCGACTTAATTCGTTCTGTAGGACCAAAAAGATGATACGCACTTTTTTTTTTCTTTAAGATTGCTATTTTTGTATCAAAAAATATTTACTCAGCTATGTTAAGGAAGGTAGGATTTCACATTTGTGGTGCACTATTTTGGAAGTTTAATTCTGATGTCATGAAAATTGATCAAGCCAGAAAAATCAAATTAACAACATGATAATGTGTAAATAATAGTATGAATTTATACTCACAGTCAATAGAAACGCAACACTCTAATTTTAGGGTGAAAATTATTCACGGAATAAAATTATGTACCAAAAAGTTAAGGCATCTTTTACTTTGCCAAATCAGTTATTCAAAGATTGAATGAATTTCATTCTATTACCGGAAGTTGATTTTATCCCTCTTAATTTAACATATAACTTTTAAAACACCCCTCTTTCGACCATTTAATTTAAACGTGCTGATCCGCCATGTACAACATACGCAGCACGATTTCTACCATGAATTAGATTCATCAATGTCTTTATCTGAGCGAAATAAATATTTTTGGACAATTTGATATGCCTGTTTTTCAGATACCGAGATCGATTTTTTTTTCTTACTTTGGGTAGTTTAGTAACCTTTAGACTTCCGGTCAAGGTACTGTTTAAATGCTTTTGAAACACATGAGCCCGAAATTTTGTTATGTAGTGTATATTTCATTTGCATTTGTAGTTCTTCTTTTTCTTTATTTTGAGAATGTCCTGCATTAGCAATGGAAATGCATGCCTTCAGTCATTTCTAGGAAATACAGGTATCACATCCGGAAAAGAAAGAGTGATAATATTCCGAAATTTTAGTACAATATTTATGATTACTGTGACTGCAACGTTATTGTTGACAAACCATTCGTGTAGAATCGTTCGTGTATCGTGCGTGATCGTTCGTGTAACGTGCGAGATCGTGCGTATATAAGACTCAATCATTTGCGGTTTTAATCGTGCGCGATCGTGCGTTTAGAAAAGAGTAAATTTCATTTTGTAAGTTTTAATCGGAATGTTATTTGTTAAACAAGCATTTCATTTGTTTTTTTTAATAATTTTTAATCCAAATGATATTAATGAAGCGCAGTTTATATAATTGAATGCAGAACAAACTAATTATCGCTCATAAACAAGCAATAAAGTAAGTCGTACACTATTATGTTCTCGTCAAATAGCGCGATTTGTAATATTGTGATAAGCCGTACTTCAATGTTTAACGTTTTCTTCTCTGATTTTCATTCTTGTTTACTGCTAATTGTGGTCAAGATATTTTTAAAATCAGCTCATCAAAAATAAATTGTTTTACAAACTTAAATAAAAGCATTTCTCAAATATGAATGCTTACATGATTATTTAGTCGGCGAATAATTGTATATGCACTCGACATGATTTTCGGGAATTCTTTAATCAGTGTTTTTCTCTGTAACGTACATTTAATTCTTTTAATTATTTTCTTTAATTTCTGCTAATAAAAAATGTGAAATAATTGGCAATACTTATGGATATACATGTAATACGTAATTCAAATCATTCCATGCTGCGATTTTTTTTAATCGTGTCCCCCTTTCTGCATCTTATGGAATCCAATTCAATAAAATACGGTCCAACTACATGTGCATTTTCTGATAGAGAAAATCCGTTTCTTATGTCGGAGAATTACCTATTAAAATTTTAATGATTTATGATCTAAAATAATAAATAAGTCTTACGTGTGTTAGGTTACAGAAATACCCATTGCCGTTTTTTTCCGCAAAGTCTATGAAATAATATTGATAAGTCTTTGAAATCTATCATCAGTATTAAGTCGTATTTCGTTTTGAAACATCGATTCCTTAATATTTTGAACTATTTTTAGTGAAGAAACGTGCGTTTGCGTTAGCAATCGTGTAAGATCGTGTAACGTGTAGAATCGTTTGCGTGAAGGATCGTTCGTGTAACAGGTTTAATCGTGCGTTAATCGTGCGGAATCGTTCGTGTAACGTGATCGTTCGTGTAAGTTGTCAACAATAACGTTGCAGCCACTGTAACAGGTACAAAACCATAAAACCCCAAAATATAGTCAATGATTTTATTTAAAATGCTAATTTTTTTTATTTCTGTTAAGAGGGCCAAAATCAGCTTCCGGTTATGGAATGAAAATCATTCAATCGTTAAATAAATGTTTTGGCAAAGTAAAAGATGTCGTAACTACTATATTACATAGCCATATTCCGTATATAAATTTCACCCTAAAATTGGGGTGTTGCCTTCCCATTGATTGTGAGTATACTTATTTTATCAATTATTAAATCTTGTTAAATTGCAATACTTGATAGCAGTATGGTCGAGTAATAGAAGAAAGTCTTTCGTCAAATATGACTTCACCAGCCTTGACATAACGCAGCACAGGTAATCCAGAGGACTACATTCACTGGTTTAATAATTATAAAAGTGCTATAATAAATATAATATCATCGTTTTAACCTAATCGTTAATGCTAAAAGAAAACAAATCATTAAATACAATTTGTATAAAATATGAATTTATCTAGTTGCATTGGAGCTGCATAGGGACAAGGAATGTACAAAATATCGGTAGAACAATAAGCGTTGTCGTGATTTACATCTAAATTACAAGGGAATAAAATCTTTTGTTTGAGCGGAAATAGGAACATTTATTGCTTTATAGTGAATATTTTGAAAATTGCTGGGAGCTAATACTGGTCTGTATGACATGATATTTATTCCTTTCAGATTTATATAAGCGAAGTTGACTTTTTTTTTTAGATATTATAAGCATTTTCGGCAAAATTGTCAGTACTTCCCAATCAGCACAGACTAGCTCCCAGCACTTCTTAGGTAAAGGAAATAAAAATCTTTAAATGTGTATCTTTTTTTCTTTTTTACATTTACGTTATATTTTATCTTATATTTTGTCCCATCTTTGAAAATTAATGGCGTTGTCCGTCTGATACTTACGTAAATGTCAATGGTCAAGGACGAATTATTTTGAAGTATACTGTATTTACGTTATCTGTTGACTTAAATAATATTTGAGGAGCTTGTTTTATTGATGTTTTGGAAAATTTGAGTTGAATTTAACAGACATTCATCTCGACATGTACTGCATACATCGCGGTATAAAGTACATGAATTCCTACTCTGTACAAAAATAACGGATTGTACTGAGGCTTCAATGTAAAATATTATTTAAACAATCGTAATTAAAAGTATAAAAACTAAATGTTCTTGTTTTTTTTTTAGAATTTATCAATGTGTAAACAAGGGGTCATTCTTCTCACAATGTTTACATGAAAGTGCTTCGCTTTTTTATTTAGTGTGCGAGTACAAAAGGCCTGAGTTGAAACATCGATGAATCTACAAAAAGAACCTTTAATCCTATATTGAATACAAAAAAAACTACACGACCTTTCCAAGTCAGACTAAGTGGAAAAATCAATAACATCAACAGTATCGATAATATTTGACACTAGAACAGTTTGAGGTTCATGAAAGTTAGCTTATCTTGTTGTAATGAAGGTTATAAATAATATACCTTGACAATTGTCCCCGACAAAGCCAATGGTACAGTTACACGTGTATCCTCTTATCCTGGATTGGTGGGCCACACAAGTCCCATTCTGACAATCATGGTTGTCACATACAGCAACTATGTGAACAAATATTCATAGAATTTGTAGAATAGAAATGTTATTTGTAGAATAGATTTGTTACTTTATTGATGAACCAAAGGGACCAGAACGTTCATAAGAAAATATCTTTTTTAGAGGTTCATGGACATGTAACAAAAAGTCGGTAACGTAATAAGTAGGGGCGATATAGTAGATTAGGTCACGTACCGACTTCATGTCATAACCCAGTGAATCTCTAAGCATATTTTATTACGTGGACCCTGAGGTCTATGCATATAAGCAAGGTTTAACCGGATGACATGGGCAAAAGTTAGGCTACGCATGCGCGAGAATGCTAGAGAGTTCGCCGTTTAGACAACTTGCCCGTAGAATACTTTAAACGTATTGCATTTGGCTGTGTATTCTTTTTAGCGCTTTTGGGAGGAAGGAACTTTCGCTAATCCAAGTACAACGCTAAATGTCTTGCACATATACACATGAATAGGAACACTGAGAAATGCGCTAAATCAAATCTACGCTAACTTGTTCAGAAATCAATTTCCGCCTAACATCGTACACGCTAAATATAATACATTTAAAGTAACTCGCCCTATTCAAATTAGAATATGATAATCATTGGCAAATCTTGCTTTTATTCGCGGATGCAAATTTCTCTATGATACATAATTATACCCGCACTTTCTAAAGAAAGTTCAGGTATATTGTTATTACTCATGTCCGTCCGTCCCTCCGTCCGTCACACTTTTCTTCCCTGAACTCCTCCTACATTTTACACAGTAGCCTAATCATCTTTTGAGAAATGGTTGTTGGTGTCATGTACATGTGCAGTAAGGTTCCGGAATTTTTAATTTGCCAGGTGGGAGGGGGGGGGGGGTCAAATAGGGTCGAAAAATGACGTTGTCTATGCAAAAAGCCCCGTCTTCCCTGAACTCTTCTTACATGTGACTCAGTAGCCTAATCATCTTTAAAGAGATGGTTGGTGATGTCATGTAGATGTGCAGTAAGGTTTTGGAATTTTCGGAAGTTTCGGAAATCGGGATGAAATGGTTTTAATATTTGTATTTTCATGTGGATGGCAAAAAGAGGTAGGAAAAAATGACCCCTGCCTAATCCAGGGGTCATGATTTGTACAAACTTGAATCTACAGCTCTTGAGAATGTTTCCATATTAATTCTGCTCTTCTTTTTCTTGAATTGAAGGATTTTGAAGATTTCTTTCCTTTTATTCCTAAATGAAACTTTGATTCCTAATTGTGGCCTGACCCTAGCCTTTGAGGTCATGATTTGAAAAACTAGAAATATGTCTATAGGACATGAATGTCCCGACGGATATATATTACTAATGCTACATGAAAATTTGTGTTAGTACATGTATATAAAGTTTGATAAAAATATCTTGAACAGTTTCTTCAGAATTGAAACTAAAATCTAAATAAATTGGATATAGATAATAAATTCTCACCAAATTATGTATAAGTGCATGCTAAGCATAAAAATGTCTTTAATTATTTCTTTAAAACTAAGCAAAATACGAATGAAAGAGGAAGGAGGTCAAGGTCAAAGGAATTTGCAAGATGAAGTTTTTGATGCAGTTGAATAGCTCTCACTAATACATATCAGCATATTATGTTTGACAAAAATATCTTGAATGTTTTTATGAAACTGAGCTTAACATTTTTTTAAGAAAAGCGAGGTTAAAGAAAAGGTTGGGGTCAAAATGTTGTTGCAGTTGAAAAGCTTACATCAGTATGAATTTACTATTAGCATATGAAGTTTGATAAAAATATAATTAATGGTTTATTTAAAATTTAGATAAACATATATTCTAAAAAGTGAGTTCAACGTCGAAGGAAAATTCAAGGCAAAATAAGTTTATGCATTAATAGCTCTCAGCAGTATGTATCAGCATATGAAGTTTGATAGTATATCTTGAATTGGTTATTCAAAACTGATCTAGACATTAATTTTAGAAAAGTAGATGTCAGCACTGGAATGCAATATAGATTTAGTCATGGTGGCCGCTGAGTTGAACCATGGCGCAGCTCGTTTACCCATGGCATATAAATATTTAACCATGACTGGCCGCCATGGTAAAATCACATGCGGAGAACCCCGGAACTAAATGAATATTCCACTTTTTTGAATCGAAATGATGACAAAATATCATTTCAATATTTCAATGCAAACAAAATGAGAATCTTTTTACCGCTATTTTTAATAAATGACTTCATAAAAATATCTTATTCATATATAGAGACAATCAAAAGAAATTTAAAAAAATAGTGAAAGTAATGTTGTGAGATGTGTATTGTTTCATCATATATATTTTAGTAACATTAAGTTTCTTGAACATTCCAGAGTGGTCAACATGTTTGGTCATTTTATCTAGAACATTCTTAAATTTTGTGCATGTCCAGATTGTTCCAGTAATATCATGTTTTAACAATTTCTAGAATATTCTAGATTTATGATACTGTATAAATACCCTGTCAATTCGATGCATAGATATACTTTGTCGTATAAGCACTATTGAGATATAACTGGGATATATTTTCCCTGGGACATTGTGTGCAGCAACGGACACTCTGATGTATGTATTTTTAGATTCTTGCTAAGTTTGTACTTTATGTTTGATATATTTATTATATATTACTGTAAATAAATTATTGTTAAGTTTAAATTGTGTTATTGATCTTTGCTGGCATTTCGGGTAATTCTGACCCATAACAGAATATCATCGAAGAACCTGTAATACTACAAAGGTTTCTTCGGTAATAGAGTCTGCTCTTTAAACTACAACTCCTTCGGTGTTTTCTTTTTATTTTTACTGTTTTATTATCCCGATAAAATTTGGCCAGTGTAAGCGTGAATTGTAAGCGTAAATGAAACTCTATTGTACATTAAGATATCTAGGAGCTGCGCAATGAAATATACATGTAGATTACCTAGATTATTTTGTAAATAGACAAGGCTATGCAGTGAATTTTGCTCTTCTGCTATTTTTCATGATGCTCGCTATAGTAATTCAGTGCATGTTTATACACGGCACTTGTTTTCAACAATAATTAGATCCATAATACAAACACTTCCTTTTCGAGTCTGACTGCAGTAGAAAATTAATAATGACACAGAATCAAAATATTCAACAGATTCTAAAAGAAGGTTAATGTTTATAAAAGTAAGTTTGAGGCTCGTTGCAATGAAAAATATAGACAACATACCGTGACAATTGATAACATTTGACACTAGAACAGTTTGAGGTTCATTAAAGTATGCTTGAAGCGTGCTGTAATGAAAGTTATAGAAAATTTACCTTGACAATTGTCACCGACAAAGCCGTTGGTACAGTTACACGTGTATCCTCTTATCCTGGATTGGTCTGACACACAAGTCCCATTCTGACAATCATGGTTGTCACAAACATCAACTATGCGAACAAATACTTAAATTAGGTCTAAAATCTTAACTCATGGTGCTAAAATCAATAATATCAACAGTATCAAAATATTTAATTGATTCTAAAAGAAGTTTGAGGTTCCTGAAAGTAATCTTGAGACTTGTTGCAATGAAAATTATATACAATTTACCTTGACAATTGTCTCCGACAAAGCCGTTGGTACAGTTACACGTGTATCCTCTTATCCTGGATTGGTCCGTCATACAGAACCCATTCTGGCAATCATGGTTGTCACATACAGCAACTGTGTGAACAAATACTTAAATATCTTAATTATGTAAATTTTATTCATGTTGCAAAAATAGCATGATAAGAAATTAAAGTAGAATAGATTTGTAACTTTATTGATGAACCAAAATGACCAAAATATATCATTTTACAATTAAGATAATTATCTTTTTTAGAGTTTCATGGGCATGTGACATAAAGTCGTTAACGTTATAACTAGGGGTTATATAGCAAATTAAGTAGGTCACGTAACGAGTAAGTTGCAACGTTGAGCAGCTATATAAACATCAATCAACTATCTTTCAACGTTGTTTCAATGCTGGGGCTTCAACGTTGAATTCGTAACCTTTTCCAACGTTGAATCAACGTTGAAGCTGCAACATGCTTTCAACGTTGAATGTATGTCATGTTTCAATGTTGAAACAACGTGGAAGATTCCACATTTTTTCAACTTTGAATATTTGCTGTCATTTCAAGGTTAAAGTAATGTTAAAATTGCAATGTAATTTCAATATTGATCATCTGTTAAAAAACAGATTTTAAGCACCTTATTTTTCATAGTCAAAATAGTGAGTGTTATTTAATTCTCAATAAAAGACAGATAATACACACACTCTTTTGTCAAAAAAAAATTAAAATTACACCATGGGTTTTGTTTCAAGTATCCTTTTTCGAATTATTCATGTACATTTTAAATAATTTCAAGTAACACGTCATAAAAACTAGAAGTACTGTGAGCAAAAGCTCACTAAATAATACCCCCGTCTCAAATATGAATATAATAGCAGTGTCCATGTTTTGCTATCGGAAACACAAAATATGTGCCGGATCAAAAAGTAAAATAGTAGGTTTACAATGGCAAAATGTAATAAATATGCTGTGAAAGTTTCATCAAATTTCATTGAGTGGTATTAGAGGAATCGACATGAGATGGGTACCCCAAAGCGTAACATACGGACAGACTGACGTACAGACGGACGAACAGACATTCCGATTACTATATACCTTACTGCTTTTCAAACGGGGGTATAAATATATACCTGTTTGAATAACAATATTCTACAAATTAATAAACCTTGATTAAGAAACAGATATTATCTGTAGCTATCATAAATGCGAGGACCTCCTCCCCGTCTCCAAATATATACATTCCGGGTTCGAAAATAATTTATTTGTCTTCTTTTATCATGTTCATAGATTAGATAGTTTACCTTTACATTTTCAAATGAAAACTCAAAAATATAGCATAAAATTCACTTTTGAAAATAACCATACCCGCAAAAAAATCATCTCTATCTTATAATATAGCTTTAGTCAGTAGCATGAGCAGAAAGGCCATGATTGTTTATCCTTATTCCGCACCTCTCATTGGCTTTCTTTTCCTTTAGCCAGAATCTTTAACTCCCTGTCGCAAAATCAGACTGTCACATTTTTTTTTCTTCATTTTTTTAAATTTTCCTTTTCTGAACCCCTTTGCTAGTTTAAATGTCCATTGTTATGCATTGTATTGTCACGGTAGCGACTAAGATAAGAGGTAGCTATAGCTTAGGGGTATCTTGTGGTGATTTATCGACTGAAATCTCAACAAAATTGAAGAAATAGATAATACAACTGTGAATGCAATGACTGATCCACTTTTTTTTGTTACGTTCGTTCATAAGATGTCAGTGTTTCTCTAATGTGCTCCAGTTCTATGCCGGTTATGGTTAATAAATTCATTAATTTATAAAAATGTCTCTCAATGCGCATTCAGTTTAATTTTAATTTTTCGGGACCATTGCACAAATAGAGATAGTAATATGAGTTTACCTTGACAATTGTCCCCGGCATAACCAGCCGTGCAGTTACACGTGTAACCTTGCAATCTGGTCTCGTCTGCTACACAGGCTCCGTTCTGGCAATCACGGCCGGTACATACATCAACTCTAGGAACTAATTTATAAAAGCTGTTGTGTATAAATCATTTACTAAATGTGCCAATATAGTTTTAAGTAAGAAATTTAAATTTCAAAAATCACAGTTGATAAGTTTTCTTAAATCTAGAAAACGTAAATAAGAAGAGACTAGATATATGTAAATGTATATATTTTAATGAAAAGAGACAGTAGAGATAAACTCCAGCGATCAAGGCTCTAAATAAATACAAGAGCCTCATATCAATTAATTCATGCTTATTAATGATATCATTTTCTTGAATCAATTGTATTTGTATGTCCCAGTTGCGGTCTTTGTCTTAAATAAAAACATAAGTGGAAGAAATTCATAGTCATGATAATTCAAATAGTTTCAAATAGTGTCAAATGCTAATGCCCTCAAAAATAACAATAGCAAGAGGAATTACATCTGTATATTAAGGCCATGAAGATAAGCAGAGATAAGATAAGACATGCAATTACATCATGAACATTTACTGAATAAAGAATGAAGCTAATTCCATGAAAATTCATTAACTTTTTTTTAAGAACGAATAAACTTATACAATATTTAATTCCTAAGATAATAAGAAAAGTTCTGATGAATTGATAAACATGCATATGTTCATCGACCCGGAGGAGCATCGCTACGTCATTTAACGTCATTTCAACCGAAGGTGGTTTCGCATGTAAAACGATCGGGAAGTCTTTTCCTTTTCTTATTACATATGACATTACAAATCAAATAGTCTCTTTTCTCTAACTAATTTCTTTAAACATGTATAATGTTAATACCCCAGTGTAAAATTTTCATTTGTGGAAAAGGATGAATTAGAATCATACAGAGCCGATTTATGCACCGCGGGTCAACGATGTTAATACTCTGGCGATATTAATACCGTACGTAATAATTGATGGTCGTCCGAAGCTTTTGATTTTACTCTGGTTAAATTAATTGTAATATAAAAATGTATACCATGAAATAACAAACCCTAACACATTTCTTTTTTCTCGTTGTTTTTGTTTTGGCAGGTCCTTTAGTATGGAAGAGAGTTCTACATTGTGCTATACAAAATTTTAGGTATGCTGGCTGCTCCGCCCTTAACGTCAAAATCCACTTTTTCGTTCTTAGCAGATTTCTCTACCGCACTTAATTTTTTTATGATATCCGTATTTCTGATCAAAATTCAAAATAAATTGCTGAAAAATATACATATCGCAGCATTGTTAAGGCTTGAAAAGGGTGGCAGAGCCTAATTTATACGGGAAAAGATTACTGTGAAATCACACAAAAATATGATTTTTACTGTACTTCCCATAATACCTGAAAATAAAATAATTTGCAACTTTTAACTGTATTAGCATAATAAACCACAATAAAATTTATAAATGAATTTCAAAAGTTGTTAATTAAATCCCATGTAGCTGGTTATAAACAAAGCACTGATCGCGATGAACTTGTAAAAATGACGTATTTCATGTGCTGTGAGAGGCAGATTGAGGAATTTTTTAACAATAAAAAATACCTTTTATAATGAAACAGAGTATTATTTACAGGTTTTAAGTAGTCGATTAATACCAAAATATATCCTTTGTTAAGTGCGATTATTCATCAACTATCAAGAGAATGTATTTTATAAATTATGTCGTGTTTTTATGCACAGCTTACGTGTATTTTACATCGACATACCTCATAAAATCCTACCTTCACAAGGGCATAAACTGCATAGATCTTAACCATTTTTTGATTAAAGATAAAGGATGTTTTCCTTTACTTGAAAAGTGCTGCTGCTTTTTTTTAAATCGAGGGCGTGATTTTATAAGTACACAAAATTTTTGGTAAAAGTCAAACATATTTCGACATTGGCCTATTTTTCTTTAAAATTTAACTATTAAAACGCTAATTCTATTCAAAGCAGCAGCACCTTTCAGAAACTATAAAGTATACAGAAACAATTAATAGCTTGAATTTTTAATTTCAACTAGGGTATGCCCTTTCGATATTGAAATTTGTTAATGACCTACATTCAGTACACGAATTATGCATTCATCACGTGACTGTCCATCGATGGGACTCAACTTCATACAGTACAGAGTGGGTTATACTATGCTATTTCCATAACTGTTTAAGGTAGATCGCGGGTTTGCTGACGTCACAATAGGATTTGACGTTAAAAGATTACCGCGTTCTGATTAGCAAGCAAAAATATCTTCAGCAGCATTGTATGCAGTAAAAAGTGAAATATATATTAAAGGTTGTTTGGTGTTTTGAAATATTTTTTATGTAATTTAAAATAACTGATGTTCTGATCAAGGTTGTATTTTACATTATAAGTAGCATTTAACGCTGAAACCTGTTGTGTGTATGTACCTTTCTAAAATACTATTGCCTAATTGTAAATTCAATACAAAAACAGATCCACCGCTGGTGTGTTTGGCGCCTGCCCTGCATTTTAATTTTTTGTTTACTTTAATTAATTTTTTTTGCTCGTTTAATTTAGTCTACATTATACACACTATCTACTTATTTTTATTTGTTCAACAATCATCTCTAACTCCATTTTCTTCGCGATGATGTACGCTTAGATTAGTAATATTTTTATGCGCAACAATATTGTCCGAGTCAAGTACTGGTATAAGAATTTTAAAACGAGAAAGAAATGGACATTATATGGTACGCAAGTATGCTTATCATTTGTACATGAGTTTCTCTTATCGGTGATTTTTTTCTTTTGGGGCGGGGGGGGGGGGGGGGGGGGTTAAATTAGATAATTATCCAAGCGTTGTAAAAACCTTCGATCTACGCCGACGATTTTTGTCGATTTTTTGTCAATTTGTACTTTCCCAAGCTATGAAAATAGTTTTAAATGGTATTTAATAATTAATCATACAATCAACTTCAATTCCTGATCATCTACTTACCTCTCAATGCTAACAAATGGTTGTTTGTGGTTAAGGACGTCGGAATGGAACTCTTTTGAACCGACATAACAAAACTATATACAGGACTGTTTCGGACCGTTTAAATGTAAACAAAGTGTCAAATATAAGAGTTAAATATATGAATTATCATAGGATACCATTCTACAAGCCAGAGAAAGCTTAAACTACACGAAATAAATACCTAAAGTAGCGACAAAAAAATCGTCGGCGTAAATCGAAGATTTTTACAACGCTTGGAGCTGTAGCTCTCTGCTTTATCTGTCCGAATTTTTCTCAAGCAGAGAGCTACAGATCTGCAGCTACAGGAGAGACGTTAATGATTTAGGTAACATCACCAAATAAAATATCACCAACTAAAATATGTATGTCCTATAAATTGTCAACTATAATTAACTCAGGCCCTTTTATTAACAATCAATAGCAATGCGGCGTACAACTGCGATTGGTGTTTTGTGTAGAAGTTGGGTTGTCAAGGCAAGAGTTTCAGGCCCATAGGAAGCAATTTCAGTTATTGGCACAGCTTCTCGTATATATTTTCAGTTTGGGTTCTATCCAGGCACGTAGCATCGTTTTTGAAAGGGGGGGGGGGGGGCAACCAGAGAATTCTTTTTTTAATTACCTGTAAAAGTTGACAAGCAAAAAAAAAAAACAGGAAAGGGGGGGAAGGGGGTAGTGGCCAACTTTTTCCAATGGAAACTTCCTTTTACTTCCAATTTTTTGGCATACAATACTACATATCCTTCATATCACTATACGATGGTTAGAAGTGGGGGGGCCAACCAATCTTTCAGTATACATTTTCAATAGTAAAGGTAATGTAGGGGAAAAAAGGGGGCAGGCCCCCCTGTTGCTACGTACCTGCTATCAACAACCAAAATTCCTCGACAAGCATAAAAAAGGAGGGGGGTATCAGGCATTTTAATTGAGGGGACACGAGTATGTGGTAGTAATTTTTTCTAAAGTATTAATACCCGTTTTCTGTAGTATACTGTATGCTTTCTATAGTGTTCTAAATATCGCCAAAGTAATGATAAGAAATTGCCTTTACGACATTTTGAAGGGAAAACTGAAGTCTTTTAATTCAGGGATAGACAAAAGTAATTCATTCTATGAAGTACGAGGGCCGTTCAAAAATTACGCGGACTTGCTGCACAGAAAAAATATTTGACGACATAATTGGGCAAAATGTCGCACATAATATAAAAAAAATCTTTACTTATATGGTCTACAAAATTTCATATCAAAATGTTGTAAATTGGTATCAATTTTTAGTGATTCTTCAGGACATATCATTAAGTCACGGAGCAGCAATATCTTCGACGTCACAGACATCATTAAAAAATATGTGATTGAGCTTTCAATTTCTCAACATTTTCCCAAGAGTACCTGTACAGCTTGAGTTATCTTATCTACTCAACATCCAAACACCATTTCTTGTTAAGCTTTAAATCTACTAAACAAGTAAAGAATATTCTTTTTTGTTCTAAAACCAAAAGAACTGCAGGTATTATGAATATAGTGTGATATTGGTGACTCTCAATCACGTTCTTTACAGTCAGGATCAAGTTTTCGTCGATAATCTTCTTCCCGTCCTCCCGTATTGCCATTTTTCAGAGGTCTAATGGTCTAAATTTCCTATTTGCTATTTGTGGACGAATGTCACGAATACCCTAGTTTACTACATGTTTTATTATTCATATTTTGGATCTATGTTGGCGATATCTCGAGCATTACACATAATTTAACTAAAGTGTGGTGCGCCGTCATTTCACGAGACGTCATTTTCACAGTCGTTTTCACGGGAATCGCATCAGAGGAAAATCACTTTATTTCTGTTAGTACTTCAAATATCACGCCAGAAATCCAAATACACAATAACAGAACAATTTAAAGATACATTTGAGAAAATTGTCGAAAAATATTGCGAATTATAGAAAATAAATGGTTTAAATTTTGAATTCCAAATGCTTTTGCTTCAGATTTTTTGTCGTGCTCCGTACCTCTCCATCAGCGATATCAATTTACCGATAATTTTAGTAGAATATTTTTAAAATACAGGAATTTTGCCCAAAATTTATTGGAATCTTTGAGATACATATTTCTGTGAAATTTCATAACTCTATGACGTCTGTAAGAGTAAATAATAGCACAGTCCGCGTAATTTTTGAACGGCCCTCGTATAAATGTATTCAACGTAGGTTATAAAGCTATTTTCATTCAACTGCAATATTTTTGATTTAAAATTGGGTCTATTTTATTAATTAAATAGATAAAAATAATGCAAAACTATATAGTATGTTTGAAAATGTTCTCAAATCCAGTAAGATATTACTTTTTTTTCTTACACCCATGTACATTTGTTATAATTTTTCTGCACCCCTAGACTTACTTTTATTACGGTTAACTATGACTAGCTATGATTATATCGGGAAATTGAATTCACAGATTGCATGTTTTATTTTAAGTGAATTGTTGATTAATTCAATTTTTTCGAGTCACGCAGGCATACGAAAATAATAACGTCGCACCAACGTAATATAACGTTGTGATGAAAATATAATACTTTTGCTGAAAAATTGTAAAACTTTGAAGTTTTTTTGCAAGAAATTGAGCGAGAACACATATTAATTTTTTTTAATAAATCGATTCTAAATTAACATCACATTCATTGTATCGAGTAATATAAAATTCGTCTGCTTCGTTTTAATTTTTATGATTATGGTTTTGAAATGCATATACCGGCAGAAAAGGGACATTTTACTATATATTTCAATGAAAAATCGTCAACTGTTCTCATCAACAATAGCACATTTGATGTACGATTACAATCTAACCACGCAGACGAATCTCATAAAAATTTCAGAAAGAAAAATTTAAAACGAGAGGAGTTAGCTGACAAATTTTTAGCCTATGTTTTCAGGCAGACAGTAAACCCGCGATCTACCTTAAGTTCCATGATAAACGCATTACAAAATCAAAACAGAAAGTCTTTTTTTTCTGTTTTAAGCATTTTGCCCTTAGATATTGACAAAATCCAACAAATAACACAGTTTACAAGATATTTTGGTTTGAATATTAAAAGTTAAAGAACGCAAAAACATCTGTAGAGTACATTTCGTCTCAAAAACGACATTGATACAGTTAACATACAGTAGTCAATTCAAAAGCGACTATCCTTGATATAACAAGACTTTACGAAGTAAACTTCCTTTGAAAAGAGCAAAAATCTACAGGGTAAATTTCCTCTCAAAAATGACATTTATACAGTGTAATAGACAGCTACATTTTAGGGGGTACATTTCCTCTCAAAGAATATCATTGATACATGTACAGTGTTCATTCCTAACATTACAGTTTGCAAAAAGCAAAAATCCACAGGGTAAATTTCCTCTTAAATGACCAATGATACAGTGTAATAGACAGCTACATTTTAGGGGGTAAATTTCCTATCAAAGAATATCACCGATGCCGTGTTTACTACTAACATTGCAGTTTGGTAATAACAAAAATCTACAGAGTAAATTTCCTCTCTAAATTCACATTGCTGCATTGTACATTTAGTATTTGAAAGCCAAAGCAACCATCGTTTTCATAGCTTTTAGATTTTACGGAGTAAATTTCCTCCAAAAAATATCAATGATACCGTGTTCTCTACTACAATTACAATTTGAAAAGAGCAAAGATCTACAGAGTAAATTTCCTCTCAAAAATGACATTGATACAGTGTATATAGGGTCTTTTAGACAGCTTAACTTTATGGAGTAAATCCCCTCCCCGCAAGTATAGCACTGATACACATGTACAGTTTTTAACATATCTGTAAACGTTAACATTTTCAAGTTTACAAAATCCACAGAGTAAAATTCCTCTCTAAATTCACATTGGTGCATAGTACATTCAGTATTTGAAAGCCAAAGCCAAAGTAACCATCGTTTACAAACCTTTTAGATTTTACCATGTTTACGGAGTAAATTTCCTCCCAAAGAATATCAGTGATACAGTGTTCACTGCTAACATTTACAGTTTGAAAATAGCAAAAATCTACAGGGTAAAATTCACATTGGTTCATTGTACATTCAGTATTTCAAAGCCAAAGCAACCATCATTAACATTTACGGGGTAAATTTCCTCCCAAAACTATAACTGATACAGTTTTCACTATTAACATTACAAATTAAAAAAAGAAGCAAAAATCTACAGGGTAAATTTCCTCTCAAAGAGTGTCATTGATACAGTAAATATAATATTTAACATTTCAAGATAATGATAGCAAGACCGTACAGAGTAACCCCCCCCCCCCCCAAAAAAAAAAAAAGAGTATCGTTGATACAGTCATTATTCGCAGTAAGATTAATTGATTGGCTGTATATTGTTTAACGTCCCTCTTGAGAATTTTTCACTCATATGGAGACGTCACCGATGCCGGTGAAGGGCTTCAAATTTAGACCTATACTCAAGGCCATTGAGCAGTGAGGGTTCTTTATCATGCCAACGCCTACCGTGACACGGGACCTACGTTTTTAAGGTCATATCCGAAAGACCCGTGACTTTCACTTCTTGTGCCGAGCGCTTGGCGAAGGAACAGTCACTACCTATGTTTGCGTCTTAGGTATGACGCGGCACCGCGATCGAGAATCGAACCCGGGCCTCCCGATCACGAAGCGAACGCTCTACCACTAGGCTACCGTGACCGGTTCGCAGTAAGAAAATAAACATTATATATAGAAAACAGCAAAACATCACAGGGTTACATGTAATTTCCTCTAAAAATAATTTGATACAATATACACTTTTTACAGGAAAAAACATACATATTACATCTTATTGACAAAAAGACTTTCGAGGGACATTTTTATTTCAATATACTAATGATGTAATACATTTTTATATAATCTATGAATAAACAACATATAATCTATACAAACGCATACAGTTATGTTTACTGATTTCAATCCGTATTCAACGGGGGGACGGTGTTCAATGCGCATGCAGTAGCATGGTGACGTCAAAAACAATATCTCAAAGTACGTTGAAAACAGTATTGTCCAGTCTATATCCGAGAAGGAAAAAAAGGAGAAGGAGGCAAGTCCCTCTCTTGATTATTGTCGAACAATTTGATTTCAAACACATCTATCACATTTACTTTCTTTGACCAAAGCTCAACTTCTATGCTTTACTTATTGCTGATGCAACTGAACACTTGCTGAATGCGTTTCCAACATGTCCAAAGGAAATCTGGCCGCCATATTCTAAACAAATACATAGGTGACCTGCTGATAAAAATTTTAGACTCGTAAATCATCTCATATAATTGTTTTTAAATTTCAATTTTTCAAAACCCATGGGCATTTATTTCTTCAGGCATGCCTGATTACATGTTGTGCACCACAGTCGAGTAGTGATACTTGCACGATTTTTGTAAAATCGAAAAATAGTCTTTCCGTTGGTTTTTCGTATGGAAATTTCGTTCATCTAAAGAACACGTACATATATTCCCAGTTTACACACACAATTAGACAAACTAAGACAAAATAAATTTTATTTGAGAATGATGTCAATTTCTCATATAAATCCAGATCATTTACTATTGCATTAAACACGATTTTGAATTCAGATTAGTTCAGACAGGACATATGCAATTAAAACACTAATTACTAACGCCTTTAATTTTAAAAGGGGCGTTCAGAAAGGGAAATGATAACATGTACATGCAGGTAGTTTTACAGCAACTAAAATGATCGCTCGAGTGTTTAGCATTTCATACAATAAAGAAAGCAACTACCTTGACCAAGGATCGAAATCCTCATGGAACTGTAGATATGGATATGGATAGAGTTTATATGCAGACACTACCGTAATTACACTTATCGTAACATATACATATCTAATTGTAAATATACCTTTATTGTTCAATGTTTGGTCTTGGTTTCGTTATTTCTCCATCCATCAGAAAACATTCACTTTTATATGCAGTCGTCACTTAAACCACTCCTAAAATAATTGCGTTCACAAAATGAGGGGTAGTCTAACTTGGTTTTCTTTCCCTAACTTGCTTCGTGTTCTCTGTGACTTTGAAGTGGATGAACCACTGGGCACAATGCAAATATCCGATGCCGCCAGTTTCAAAACTGCCTTACACACAAATCACCATGTAGGATAAATAACGGGAAACGGAAAAATAAACTGTTTTAACACAGAACTTGAAAACAAATCCAACGTTTTCAAGATAAATGAATGAATTAGCGTCATTAGGTTGTTGTGAGAGAAAATTGAGATGGTCTGCTTCTCATCATTTCACCATTTTCTTTACCGCTTATTTACAATTTGTTGATATTTAACATTATACTCTGCTGCGATAGCATTTACATTAGTATTTATTACTTTTTTTGTAAAGTTGCGGTTTCAAAGATCATGAAGATGTAAAAAAAAATCACGGACAATTATTCCTTTTCGATGATGTATCTACACTTACACAATGAGATTAAAAAAGAGAAAAATAAGCTTAAGCAAAAACTTATTTTTTACATTAAAACTTCAAAGTTGTAAATGATTTATTTTCTTCATGCCAGTGTCTTCCGATCCTCTTGTAATTTATTCTTTACAGAGTATTGGATGTCAAAGTGAATTTGTGAAGAAATTGTGAAGAATGATAGTAAAAATTTAAATATATATTATTTCATGTAGCGTAATTACAGTTACACAATCTGTCTATTTCTTCTTTTTAATTTAAACATGCCTTTTTTCGAACTTTAAACACTAACACAGTATAATTTGTATATTTAAAAATTTAAAGAAAGAAAGAATTTAACTCCAGGGGAACTTGGATACGGCCAAGATTGTCGTTTTTTTTACACAGGCTGATATCGAATTCTTTATTAAGTTGAATTCCCGAGTGTTTTAACATTACTCTCTTTGAAATATTTAATAATTAAAAAATGCACAGATAGACTAAATCATTTTTGAGAAATTTCACAAAAAAAACTGTTTTTAGCAGAAATTTTCGACAACAGATCTTGTCGAAAGGGTTCGGGAGAATTGCTATTATGGTAGGTACATGAAGTTGCCAAAATAAAAAAAAGACATTCTATCTTAGTTCAAAATGTAGTGTCTACAAAATTACTTTCTTTATTCCATGATATGCAAAACAATCCCACACAGCTAAATACATATGGTTATCGGATCTTCCACCCATTAAATCTCGATTAGGAGCAATTTAATATGTGCTCAGCATGTATTCTTTAGGTCTAAGGAGGTATCACATTGCCCATCCTGCAGAAGTCGCCATTCATTTCAGTCACTCAATTAAATGAAAAAATACACTTTATTGTCTAGATATAAAGAAAAGTTATGCTTAAATAAAAGAATGCATTTTTTTAAATTTTAAAAATTATGTACATATAAACTTGAATTTTTAAGTCCAGAACAAAATTTTATCAGTATTGCCTTTTCCTAAATTAGTTTATTTTTATTTTTTTATTTTTAAAAGTTATTTTTAGCAGTATAGATAGATAGCCTTTTTAAGAAAGGAAACATGCCAAAAAAAACCTTAGCATTCCATCAGGAGAGCAAACTCGATGAAAGCCGAATTAACATCAATCTGTAAAACTCCCCCTAGAGATCTTGGCGAGGCAATTAATGTCAGTAGTTTTGAGGAATGGATCTTAAGTTTACTGGGTTTAAAACAAAGCTTCAAAACTAATTATTTAGAAGCCTTTGCACACATTCTTTTTTTTTGGGGGGGGGGTCATATTAATCAAGGATAGTCGCTTTTGAATTGACTACTGCATGTTAACTGTATCAATGTCATTTTTGAGAGGAAATTTACTCTACAGATAGTAGAAGAGTTAGAACGTTGGTAGGGGTACCCGGAGCAGTCACAAAATCAGATATTGAAAATGTCATTGTATACCATTGTACAGAAAATATTTAATATTTGTAAAATATTTTTTTTGCTTTTATTAATTCTTAGTGTATGTCAAACGTATATGCGAATTTTCACTGGAAGACGTTCATTAGAAAGCAAAATATAGACAATGTCTATCGTACATGGTTCTTTTTTAACTGTGTATGATAAATATGAAGAAATTGAAGAGTTTTTATGATCAAAAATGCATAAAACAATTTAGCACGGGAGCTCCAAAATACTGAGGTGGGTTAAGGTGCTATTTTGTATTGTTTAATAGACCTTTGATCCTGAATATTATTTGTTATCTTCATATATAACATTTTTAAATAAGTTTTCTTATTATATCACAGATGTAATAAGTTTCGCTATAAACCCTGAAAAATGCTGCGTCACACCGGAAACAGTTATGTCACGCCGGAAACAGTTATTTCACCCCCGACGGAAATAGTTATGTCATCCTTTCGATCACGTTCACGTGTTTTTGCGTTACGCATTTTAGTTCGGGTTCGAGATTTTATGACGTCAGTTTCTAAGCAAAAGTAAACAACACAGCGTATTTCTTAACGTCAAGAAGACATTTTTGGATTACTTGTGTATATTTTAACCATTTTGAATGATTTTAAATTTTAAAAATGTCATATAACATATACCACATGGCTTCTCGGGCGACAATACCAGAATATTTGCCTTCGGCATCGGGTGACATAACACTCCAGGGCTTTCCTGTCACCTCGTGGCGAATGTTCTGGTATGTCACCCTCGAAGCCATGTGATATATGTATAATTTTGCATTCTATTAAATAAATCAACGACTCTTAGGTTCCAAACACGTTCAAATTTCAGAGACAAATAAAACATTTTTTTTTCTTTTTTACTTATCTGAATAGAAATGATATCATGTACATTTTAACCTATTAACCTTCATAAAGGCTTTAAGGCATTTTCAACATGTTTGCATAGTCCAAAGTATGATTAAAAAATTGAGTACAAAAAGTGTTTTATCGTTTAATGCAAAGACACATAATAGTTGATATTACTTTTATATTTACTAAGTACCTTATAAAAACGGAATATTTTACAATTGGCAATGCTTTAGTCTCCTCTATGAGAAAATAAGGTTTTAATGCATTCCAATCTCCGATTTCTATTTTAATTTCTTGGTATATTTTATGGTCATATACTTATTATGAAATTCTTACCTTTAAGATGTATAAACAAAAGCGTTATAAAAGCTATCACAGACACTGTCAGAAATACTCCAAGTAGTAAAGAAATAATCGTTAGTTTCTGCTTTTGAACTCCATAATTCCTCCAACCTAAGCATGTAAAACAATATATGATTAAATTGAAAGAAAATATATTGACATATACGAAATAAACTAAAAAAGACTACTGATATTTAACAAGCATAATCCATGTAAATATTAATGCTTTTATTTTAATTTACAATCTTAGAACTCTCATACCTATCGTACTATTCTTCTTCATCGAAGACATTGTCTTGGTGTAAGATAAGGTCTGCCTTGCTTTTCTCTTCCTATAGAATTTTATCTGCAACCCTTTCCCATACTACATAAAGAACTAAGCGATGATCAACTCTATGCTTTTATAAAGTAATTACTAAATACATCAGGTACATCGTGGTAAACGCAGATATATAATGTTTACGCCCCAGTTGACATACTTTCACAAAAAGGTGAAAAAGAAAAAGGCATTTAGTAAATAACAAATGAAAAAAGTGTATTCTTAAGTTTATTTGAATAGCTATTTCTGTCATTTACGGACAGACTACACGTTCCTCAAATATATGTTTTGCATCTCTTGGTGTTATATAAAAAATATTTATATTTGTCATTCTTTTTCTAATTTGTACATTGTTTTCAAAATGTTTTTTTTTAATATAGGTACATTAAAAACTGTGTCATAGGCCATTTAGAAGATTATCCATAAGGGTTTTATAAGAAATATGACCCTATGGTATCTAGGCCAAATGTCTGGTAAGGTACCCTATATTTTGTGAGGAATTTGTTTACGTATCTATACGACTTTGGATGTTTTCATCACGAATAAGTTATCTGTTGTAGTGCTATATTGACATTCCTTTTCAGCTTGGTCGTGAAAATTAAATGTGTATTATATTGGAAAGAATTTGTTTATCAACGATATTGCTGTTAATACTAGACAGTGTAACAACAATAATTTATTTTTCAGAAAACTCAGAATGTTTTTCCAACGTATAACTTTTATATAATTGTATAATTGACAAATTCTATACGGAGAATATTGATAATGATTGGTAAAAGTGATTTTGATGTTTGACGGAATTCTCTGCTCAGATCAATAAGACAACTTTATATACTTTTGTGCTATATGTAAAATATAATAATAAAAAGCACATGCATATTTAATTCCAGAAGGACACGGAGACAACAAACAGCATCCAACACCAAATCCCATAAACAATACAAAACAGGAGCAGAGCAAACAAGGACCTCGGAAACATCAGACGTGGGATCAATTGCCATGGAGAAGCGAAAATCTCCCGCCGACCGGCCACACCCCCGCCAAAATCGGGAAACAACGGTAAAACCGCTGCCAACCCAGCGCACAAACAATGGACAAACAATCAGCACAAAAACACCAGCCAGTACCTGCCCCAATGACAAACTGCATCTGCCAACAAGCCCACCGATCCGACCACAAAACCCATGAAACGACGATTCCAAACAAGACTGTCGAAACCCCCGCCCTACCATCCTGCCCGCCAACAACCCAACCCGCTCCAGACATTTTTATTTAAGACCATCGAATGCTACAATGTGTCCTTCTGATTTGTGTTCTAATGAACAAATAATTTTCAAATCTGTAGTAAACAAAATACATGTATATGACATTTAAGATAGAAATTGTGATTTTTTTTAAATTCTCCTAAGACCCCGGGTTACATACTTATTCAACAGCTTTTTAATTTTATTTATCTGATAAAGGATTCAAATCGAATGCTTCCAATGAAATATATGAAAATAACGAAGAGTATTTAAGATCAAAAGCCCAGTAAACAGGACAAAATTAGAGCAAAGCAAACACTGACTTCCAAAAAAAAATCAGGGGTGTGATCAGTGCCATAAAAATATCGATTTTCAAAAAAAACAAGAGGCCCATGGGCCACATCGCTCACCTGAGCACTAAGGGTAGGAAAAAGTAGAAAATGGCTTTTTATTGTAAAGTTTAAATCCAAAAGTAGTCCCATGACCAATCATGGATTTTCTATTTTTTAGAAAATGATTTTTAAAGAATTTTCCTGTATATATCTTTAAAAACTTTGGTCGGCCATTTTGACCCCGCCCTACCCCTGGGGGTCATGATTTGACCAAACTTGAATCTACATTACCTGAACATGCTTCCATATAAATATGTTGAATTATGGCTTTGTCATTCTTGAGAAGAAGATTTTTAAAGAATTTTTCTATATATTTCTATGTAAAACTTTGGTCGGCCATTTTGGCCCCGCCCTACCCCCGGGGGTCATGATTTGAACAAACTTGAATCTACACTACCTGAGCATGCTCCCATATAAATATGATGAATTATGGCTTTGACATTCTTGAGAAGAAGATTTTTAAAGAATTTTCCTATATATTTCTTTGTAAAACTTTGGTCGGCCATTTTGGCCCCGCCCTACCCCTGGGGGTCATGATTTGAACAAACTTGAATTTACACTACCTGAGCATGCTCCCATATAAATATGATGAATTATAGCTTTGTCATTCTTGAAAAAAAGATTTTTAAAGAATTTTCCTATATATTTCTATGTAAAACTTTGGTCGGCCATTTTGGCCCCGCCTTACCCCGGGGGTCATGATTTGAACAAATTTGAATCTACCTGAGCATGCTTCCATATAAATATGATAAATTATGGCTTTGTCATTCTTGAGAAGAAGATTTTTAAAGAAATTTCCTATACATTTCTATGTAAAACTTTGGTCGGCCATTTTGGCCCCGCCCTACCCCGGGGGGTCATGATTTGAACAAACTTGAATCTACATTACCTGAACATGCTTCCATATAAATATGATGAATTATGGCTTTGTCTTTTTTGAGAAGAAGATTTTTAAAGAATTTTCCTATATATTTCTATGTAAAATTTTGGTCGGCCATTTTGGCCCCGCCCTACCCCCGGGGGTCATGATTTGAACAAACTTGAATCTACACTACCTGAGCATGCTCCCATATAAATATGATGAATTATAGCTTTGTCATTCTTGAAAAAAAGATTTTTAAAGAATTTTCCTATATATTTCTATGTAAAACTTTGGTCGGCCATTTTGGCCCCGCCTTACCCCCGGGGGTCATGATTTGAACAAACTTGAATCTACACTACCTGAGCATGCTTCCATGTAAATATGATAAATTATGGCTTTGTCATTCTTGAGAAGAAGATTTTTAAAGAATTTTCCTATATATTACTATGTAAAACTTTGGTCGGCCATTTTGGCCCCGCCGTACCCCGGGGGGTCATGATTTGAACAAACTTGAATCTACATTACCTGAACATGCTTCCATATAAATATGATGAATTATGGCTTTGTCTTTTTTGAGAAGAAGATTTTTAAAGAATTTTCCTATATATTTCTATGTAAAACTTTGGTCGGCCATTTTGGCCCCGCCCTACCCCTGGGGGTCATGATTTGAACAAACTTGAATCTACACTACCTGAGCATGCTCCCATATAAATATGATGAATTATGGCTTTGACATTCTTGAGAAGAAGATTTTTAAAGATTTTTCCTATATATTACTATGTAAAACTTTAGTCGGCTATTTTGGCCCTGCCCTACACCCGGGGGTCATGATTTGAACAAACTTGAATCTACACTACCTGAGGGTGTTTCCCCATAAATTTCTTCTTTCCTGGCACAGTGGTTCTTAAGAAGAAGATTTTTAAAATATGCCACCAAATTTTCATTAATTCCCAATTATCTCCCCTTGAATAAAGGCGTGGCTCTTCATTTGAACAAACTTGAATCCACTTCACCCAAGGATACTTTGTGGCAAGTTTGGTTGAAATTGGCCCAGCGGTTCTTGAGAAGAAGTCGAAAATGTGAAAAGTTTACAGACAGACAGACAGACAGACGGACAGACGGACAGACAGACGGACGCCGGACAAAATGTGATCAGAAAAGCTCACTTGAGCCTTCGGCTCAGGTGAGCTAAAAAGTCTAAATATCAATATTAACTTCATATTAATCCTTTTCATTTAAATTTCTTCTCATGGAATGTCATTTTCTCTTTTAGAATAAGTGAATAAAAACATCTTCCTTTCAGTTTGATAATTGATACAACGGAATAAGCTTTAAAGAGTGATATATATATATATATACATGTCTGTGTATCGTTTGTCATTCATTTCTCTCAATGTGTTCATGAGCGTTCTATTTCGTATCCATTATATAAAAATGAATAATTATCTGGGTGATGCCCTAAAAACCGGTGCTTGTTGATGCAAAACTTTACCCTGTTACAGTACAGGTAAATAGAAAAAGGAATATATCAAGGGAAATATAATCAATAAACAACGTTACAGATTTCATGGTTTATTTTGAGAACTTGTTAATTTATTTGAAGAAATATACAGTTTTTATTCTTTGTCCTGATGTTTGCAGTCCTTCAATTGTCAAATTTAATCCATATAGCAATAGCTTGAGCGTTGACAGCCTCTAAAATAATAAAAATCAAATATAATTAAAGACAGTTTTATGTTTATTTAGTCAAATCACACATTCAGATTACACATTTCAGGCAGATTATTAAAACAAGCAATGAGTCTCCTTTTTTTGTTTTTAAACACAAAAAAACTCATAAAAAATATCCGATCACCTAATTGCACAAGCAAAGAAACTTGTGTGCAAAATGTATAATAGAAATATCAATATCTAATCTGTATATTGAAAAGTAAAATATTTACAATGGTGCAAATGGTAGAAATTGAAAAGTTTTAATCAAGGTAGTGTGAAATCAAATTTTCCTGCGGTTTTTTTTCTTTGTTTTTTAAGGTATAATAAGATCCAAAAATCCATGTCCCCAATGAATTGTAAAATTTATTATAGATTATAATAACTCAGCAGCTTTTTATCAACGAAATCCATACCAAAGGAAGGAATATTATTTTTCTAAAACAACGAAAAACTTATTCTACAAAATTATTTTAATTAACAGTAGTTTATACTACTTAACCTGACTCCATTACGCAGTGTGTTGCTTTAGGACAAGCAACAAAAGCGGGAAATTTTCCTCCTATGTTATCAAAGCCACATCCAATCTTTGGAAAAAAAGAAGAAGCGAACCATCCCTTGTCATTGGGACAACCAGCATGTTCACGGGAGATATAAAATTGACGATTTACAAAGTTTCTACAATGAATTATAAATACAACTTATAAAAATGGTCATCATAGAGTTGTAAACTTTACCATTTTTGGTCACGTCGAAAAACAGGTTTACTTTGATTAAACTTATTTATTATTATTGAAGACACAATGTGAAGTAATTATACAATGATTACTGGTATGGCATCACTGCTCAAAGGATAATGTCGCTTGGAGATATATTTTTATTCTTATATGTATTTTTTAGACTTCTTGCCAATAAGCTCACTGATAACAAAGAACAACACCAGTACCAACTTCATGTCGAATATTTTCTAACGTTAGAATATTGGTGTTCTCTATATTTTGTCAAGAAAGTGGTAGAGAGACTTTTCAAAAAAAAGTACTAGTCCCTCATAGAAACAAACCTTACTGATCTCTTGCTTTTATTTTTGAATAATTTAGCAAACCCAAGAACGTCCCGAAAACCTATTATCAATTTGAGGTGTCTTTCGACTGACAATAAACATCTCGAGGGGATATTGTCACTGTTACCCTCAGCTACATAAAATACTTTTTCTGCATACTACGTATATTTCGCAACTGCTTTTAATTTATACAATATTTCCAAATTTAGATTAACTCAGATATTTATATTTTTTAAAATATTTAAATAGTTATTCTAATTCGTAAGTAATTATACTGAGATAGAAAAAAAACTTAAAATGCCATAGACTGGCTTTTTATTAAAAATAATACAGAAATACCTTTTGATTACACGAAATATTTGGATGTTAAGGAAGAATTATATTAATATTCCAATACAAATTTAACATAAAAACAGATATCATGTACATCTGATTAATTAATTAATTAAATGGATAATTAAATAAGTAAATATATACTACATATAAATGAAATGAAAATATCTGTCATTAGTTTTTCAATTATATACCATTGCTCATAAATTGATATGAAATGTAAGCAATAATATATAGTATGTATTATCCCCCTTCTCTTACTCATATATATATAAATCTGAGATTACATAAACAACAATACCAATCCATAGAGCTCCTTGTAGCCCAGGTGAGATATTAACACAAGACTTCTGAGAAAGAATTGTCTAGATATTGTTGAACGTTATTGACAATAAATATTATAATAAGAAATTCCTGTCGTTGGTCTGTTTCTGTTTTTGATGAGATTAAAGCAAAAATAATATATAAATGGTGCCTGTTTTGGAGGGTAGCAGTTGAAATTGACACCCAAAGTAAAACTATTGTCAACCGACGCGTCAGCGGAGGTTGACAATGGTTTTCCGAGGGTGTCAATTTCAACGATTACCCTCCAAAACAGGCACCATTTATTTTATTATACTGAATGTCTTGTTGATTAAGGATGTCAGCCAAAAAAAATCATCCATTGTCTTGATGTTCACGTTTAAAAATCTTTCAAACTTCCCGTTACTTCGAAAAAGATTTACTGACCTCTTTATTGTTTGTTTGATACCCTGAGAGTCCTTTATCATCTGAAGTTTTGTTATTTCTGCACTTACAAGCATGTTTCGTCTGTCGTTTGTTGTTATCAAGTAAGCTACATCGGACGCAAGCTTTTATTGACGTCAATTTTAATCTGGTTCTTTCAAACGCGCAACTGACGCTTTTAGAATTCTACTGTGAACTGTACGCGCATAATTTCCACGCATGTCGCATTACCGTTGTGTTATCCGTTTTCAAGTGTATTGCTAAGGCTGAGGGTAATAGCACGGTAATACAACGGATTGTTAACTGCGTCTAAACCAATCAGATTTTAGTATTCAACATGAAAGTATAATGAAAAATAATATTACTCTTGATGTCCCTCCAGGGTAAAATAATTGAATTGTCCATCGGATGTTACATCCTGCCATGTAGAACTTAGGATTCTTGAGGCTGTGAACCAGTTAATATTGTCAGTTGTTCTTCCATCAAAAACTACTTCTTGCGTATTTGTGTCATCAATTATCACTTGAAACTTTACCTGGAATAGATTTTATCGTTGACATTTAAATACAACGAAGTCAGTATCTGCATTGTGTCCGAATCATGTCAGTTAGGTTTAAAAATGTAAAACTGAATCAGAATGCAATGTCAAATTCCTATTTAAGGTTCATAAAACCTCTGCTTACTCATATTACTCATTTTTTTTCTATAACTTGATAATAATTTTCCAGTGGAAATGTACGAGGGTTTATCCAAAGGTTTGTGGAATTTCTTCCGAAAATTTTATTGTGATTTTATAAAAGCAAACAATAGGCATGTTTATAAAATACAGTCATAATGCAACAATACTGGAAAATTTTACCACTTTCCAATTACAAGTGAGGTCACACAAGCTTTCTGAAAATGGGTAAGTGTGATACCCGAGGGAAGTTAGTCAAGTTAGGCATGTCACGTAGCGTTATAGAAGCATCTCACCCTAATGTCCAATTTGAACACGTAATTCTACAAATGCTACCCCTTTCTCCATTTTTTCCTCATGAAAAGCCTTGGTATATTCACACGTTTTGAAGTTTTGACTTATCTCCACTTTTCACTCATATTTTAAAATGAATCCCCCATCTTTCCATATGATGGATTTCGGATACATGCCAAGAACAGTCCGTCAGCAGACAACATCTATTAACACTTTTAATTTGTCTAGGGGGATAAAGACTTAAAACAGAGGCCACACCTTAATCAACATCAATGGAAGTTTTATTTTTCTTCAATTTATTAGGCCACTGGAAAACCAGTAACTAAACGCATTTTACCTAGACTATGTCAATAATATACGCATTTAAGGAAGAGTTATCCAGGATTTTTCACAAAACGCATAACTTGACCGATATTTGACGTCGTCTAACAACCTAAAGATGAACAATAAATTATCAAATAATATATACATTTGTGGTATCTCTCCATTATATAAACATACAAAGAGAAAATATCTTCAATTCTATATGAAGTTTGTCAGAGGTCAGAGGTCAATACGTGACCTAATCACACTGCGCAATAATATCTACCGGTACAAAAATTAAAAAATGACCAGCTCTATTTGCTTTTCATGTATAAAAATGAACAAAATAAGCAAGTAAAATGATAATTATTATTATATTTACAATGTAAACTAGTATTTCATACAGTTTGTTGGCTATCGATTCAACCTGTGAACATAGAGAAAACTAGCGTTTGTTTACATTTTTTTCACTTTTGTCAGCTGCACCTAACGTTCATCCTTATTTTTGGGGTAGACCTTTCGTTAAATTTTCTATATAAACTATTATTTTATCTTTAAATTCTACTCACGATAAAAGTGTAAATCTGTTGGAAAATATCATTGCAATCAATGCAATGTCATGTCATCAACAGCTGCCAAACACCTTGGCGTTTTCGTAGTTCAATGTAAAGCTGTCGCCAGTGTCTCTGTGTTTATCAGTGTTTTACGATAATTATGCCTTTAATTACTGAAATCGTAGAATGTTTTTTTATCAAATTGCAAATTAACTGGCTCGGACAAGTGTCTCAATCCATCGGATCCATCCATCCCTTTCCGACGACCGAAATTCCTCCAACATTTTATCAAACTTCGGACGTGTTTCTTGTGTCTTTTCAGCATCGATTATCAATTTTCAAGAATAATAATATTTCGAGACAACAATCTGTTCACCATAACTGATCACAAGTATAGCCTTTCACAAAATATTCCCTTCGAAATAGATTCCTTAAAGTAGCCTAATGAATTCGAGGCGTAACCGCCATGCAAGCCGATTTACACCTTGCGTCATTTTTCAAAATGTACGGTTAGTGCAATAATTTAAATTCGAAAATATTCAATTGTCTGTCTCAAATGTATATATAAGTAATAAATAACAAGTTTATAAACTTCAATGGGAATTGAAGTGGGTCGGTCCATCAAATCTTCTGAGAAGGCCTTCGGCCTTCACAGGATTTGATCACTAAATTCAATTCCCATTGAAGTTTATAAACTTGTTATTTATTTCTTAAATAAACAAAATATCCAGTAAAATCAGTAAAACTCACACAAAAGGTTTATAAAAGATCAAGTAATCGTAATAATGACATAATTTTTTCTTTTTCTATAACAAATGGGGCGGTTTTATTCTCATTTCAAGTATTAAAAATTAAAATGATAATAAACACGTTGCTGTCTCCCCGCATTTCCAAACATCCATTTCTATGGCAATTGCCATAGAGTTACTATAAAAATTATTTAAAACATGCTTTTATTTAAAATATTCAACAAGTAACTATATTCTCATTTGTAACTTTCAACCAATTTCACTGATAAATAAATAAAACATAAAGAAATTCCACAAACTTTTGAATCAACCCTCGTATATGCTAAATAACAATTATAGCATGGCTTGTGGGGCTAAATTTGACAAAAAAGGCATTTAAACTTGACACATTTATAAAGGAATCATAAACATTTGTGTCATTAAGAGTAATCTCTCTTATCATAGTATCAATGTGTCTTAATCTGCAATTTCTATTTAAGTAAAAATAATAGTATTTTTTTTTCATCGTAACACTGAGTCATGTTTATATAAGTAAAAGAAATACTTTTAACCGCATAGCCATTAAATTTTCATTCAAAGTTTCACAATAATCGGAATTCAAATGAGAAAGATATGTAGAGATTATTTAGGATAGTTGCAGAAAGGAAAAGTTGACAATTCCTTAATATATTAGAACTTTATTATTTGCATCAACACAACCACAATATGTCCAAAGATATTTACGAAAACAGTCTTTTTATCATCCGTCCTTAAAGTTTTATTTACTCCATAAAATGAAATATGTTTACCCGATTGACATTAATTTCTTCCCAATCATCAATTAAGCCAGTTCTGTATGGCATAAAGCAACCAGGAATCTGTTTCAGTGCTGTACATTCCAGTGGATAGGACCGGTTGACCTCGTGTCTGATGCCAACTGACTTGTAGACATCGACAGGGTTAATTCCTGTCTGACTTTGGGCCTTAAAAGCCAGTATCCAACTATTGTTTTTCACGTCTAAATGCATCCATGTTGCAAAATTTATTAATAAAGATAAACAATTTCAAATTGTTTTTGATGCAAATACTAAATTATATAAAGTATGAAATTAAATTATGTAATTAAAATAAGAGACACAGGGTCCACATTGCTCACCCGCACAACTGGCTAGGTTAAAGCAAATATCAGTTTAGTATTGAAAAAAATATAAAATATACAAAATTGGGTTTCGTAGGGGGGTGGGGTGGGGTGGGGTGGGGTGTTTGAATAGACATAAATCTACTGTTTCTGAGGATGCTCTTGAATTAATGACACATTATGAGAGTGTTATCTATCACCAACCATGGCAATACCGTTCCCGAGAAGAAGATTTTTCCTATGTATTCCTATGTAAAATTTTGTTCCCCCATACTACCCATGGGGATCATGATTTGTACAAACATAAATTTACATATATTTAACAGAGGCTGCTTCCATATGTTTCTGACCAATCATGGGTTTAATTGCTGTTTTTGAGAAAATTATTTTTTCTCATGTATTCCTATGCTAATCTTTTTATACCACAATGTGGCCCCACCCTACCCCTGGGGGTCATAATTTGAACAAATTTTGATCTTCAATACCAGAGGATGTTTCCACATGAGTTTCATCTTTCCTAGCCCAGTGGTTCTTGAGAAGATTTCAAAAGAATTTTTTTTATATGCATTTCTATGTTAAACGTTGATACCCCATTGTGGCCCATCCCTACCCCCTTGGGCCATGGCTTGAACAAATTTGAATCTACACTACATGAGGATGCTTCCATCTGAGCTTAAGCTTTCCTTACCCTGACGTTCCTGAGAAGAAGGTTTCTAATTTTTTTCCCTATGTATTCCTATGTTAAACTTTGATACTATAGGTCATGATTTGAATTTTGAACAAACTTGAATCCTCACTACACGAGGATGCTTCTATCTGAGTTTCAGCTTTACTGGCCCAGAGGTTCTTGAGAAGATTTTGAAGATTTTTAATGATTTTTCCTATGTATTCCTATGTTAAACTTTGATACCCCATTGTGGCCCCACCCTGCCCTCGGGGGTCATGATTTGAACGAATATGAATCTACCCTATATGAGGGTGTTTCCATATGAGTGTCAGCTTTCAGCTTTCCTTGTCCCGTTGTTCTTTAGAAGAAGATATTCAAAAGATGCCATTAATTTTTCTCGAAATCCATAGAGGAGGGTGTGGCCCTTTATTTAAACAAACTTGCATCCCCTTCACCAGAGGATTTTTTGTGCCAAGATTTGTTAAATTTGGCCCAGTGGTTCTTGAGAAGAAGATAATGAAGCCTGAAAGGCTTCAATGGCGTCGAACAAGAAAAACAATATCAAAAGATCTGAAGAAAGAAATAGGTCAAGTGAGTGAACCGGTAACAAAAAAATACATATAAAATAGTTTGGATTGAAGATTGTAAAAGTAAAGCTAAAATTAAGAAACTCAATCTTTATAGTCTTGTAGTATTCGTGTTTATTTTGTAATTAGTTTTAGTACATGTTCCACACCTCGAACAAAGGATTTTTGCGTGTACCAAATCACTTGGTACACCCTAAGCCCAAGCTTCATGGTTGGATGACTCCGCCATTGTGTGCATAATTATTGAGCAAATCATTACCAATGATAGGTCATTATAATCATGGACACAGGGCAAGGTCACCAGACAATGAATAATGGACCTGATGTGCTACTGTAACATAGTAAAAAAATCTACGTAGTTACATAAATTAGTACGGGAAGGAAGATCTCAGTCTTTCTCTACCGCTGTCTTTCTTCCTGAATTATTCTACATTAGCCAAAATTAAAACATTAAAAAAATTAATTAAAATTAAAAGTAAAAGAGAAATTTGAGAAATGTCTAGTAATTAATTGAATATTCAAGATTTATCATTGACATTGATACTTTAATCAAAATTATCGCATTGGGAAGTGAGAGCAAAAAGTATTTTACTTACTATTTAATTTATTTTTTTACTCCAATTAAACAGATATGGACTGATTAGGAAACAGCAAAAAGTCTAAATTTGATTGTTTCAAGAAGTTCAAATATTTTGGAACCGTCCTATATTGCTCTAGTAGTGCACATGTATATCCAATCGTAAACCTTTCTTTTTTCCTGCTTTTCAATTAACGTATCGCCAAACTCCGCCCATCGCGCTATGGGAGATAACTCCTATGATGCTCCGACATCATCAACATAGCGTGTAACTCGGTATTTAAGTCGACGCCGGTTGACTTGTCCGAAGTTCCTGAGGATTTTGCTGCAAAATATTTGCCATACGAACATTTTGAGACAAAACAAAGGGCAAATGCTTTTACAAAAGCTTTCATATATTTCATTCACTTAAAATATTATAAAAAATGATTCCGTATTAACCCTTTTTGGGAAATTTTATCGAAGCATGATAAAGTCTGAGTTCCCTCATACTGTAACAGGGGCGTAGCAACAGGGGGGCCAACTGTCAACTGACTACTTTTTCAGGTAGCCCTAAGTAAAAAAAAATTTTTCTCTGGCTGCCCCCCCCCCTACTTTCAAAAACGATGCTACGCCACTGTGTAAACATCCATGTCGACGAAGACAGAAGCACACTGCACATTGCGACTGCAAATGTGGGTACATGTAAATGATAACCGGTTCACCTGATAAAATACGACAACGACCTTTAATTCAATTTGTAATGTAATAATTTTATTAAATCAGCAATAATATACAAAACCCATACGACATTGTCAAGACATGCCTCTAGTGCCTATCTACACTATAAGGGGACGATCATTTGATTCTGAAGGGGGTGTCTGGCTGATAAAGGAGTTGAATGTTGAATCAGTTTTGGAAATAAATGATATTTCCTCAAATGGAAGAAAATAAATAATACGCCGACACCACCTCCACAATAATCTGCGGTTGTCGACGGCACCCCCCCCTTTTTTTTTTGGCTTGTTCGACTTTTTCAGTGAAGCGGAGAATAAATAATATGCCATTGGAAATAAATATATATATATATATATATATATATATATATATATATATATATATATATATATATATATATATATATATATATATATATATATATATATATATATATTTAAGTTCTGGTGGAAAATATGCACACTGTTATGCAATAATAGATAGTAGTGCATGAAGATTTTGAATAATTTTAGTCAGATATATATTATGTAAACAAATCAATTATACAAAGTTTGTGTTTTTCTGGGACAACCCTCATATAACAAAATCGGACTAATTCGTTACAGATATTGATTATAATACGGGTAATGACAAAAATATAAAAAATGAAGTTATTAAATAATTTCGATATTTTGCCAGTACATGATGGTGTTTTTAATAGATTAAATAATGCTAGTAATACGTAAGGGGGGGGGGGTGTTATTAAAAAAATTAATTTTTAGCGATAAAATAGAATCATTTTTAATGGGTAGATTAATTCGAATTTATTTTTTTAAAAAGGGGGGAAATAAAAGTTTATAAACCTAATCCTGTGTATGCAATAATAACTGGTAATAAAAACCGGTAACTTTCTGTACACAAGTCAAAAAAAATGTAAAATTAAAAATTCAAAAAGTGTATAGTTCTCTTATAAAATGTGGATGTATTCTGACAATTATTTTGAGGGTAAAACATGCACATACGTAGAAGTGTTATGGACTGATTAAGCATTATTATCTATCATATAGATATACACATGTATTCTATTATTCATAAATATTTTTATATTTTAAACGCAAAGACAGTCTGTCAAATGAACATCTATACCGTGTATACTGTGCATGGATTTATAATTATACCGTTTTTTTGTGTATCAAACTAAGAAAGTATACATGTATAAACATAACAAACAAGAAAACGAGTTTTATTTTATTTCTGACCAAAACGTGTTAACCCAAGTCCCGAAATGTGTTGTCAGGTCTCGAAACGTCGGCGTCCCAAAGCATGGCGGTCCCGAAACATCCATAATTCCCTTTCGGGATACCTGTCAGGAAATAACGAAAAAATCCGTTCAACTGCATATTTTTAACCATCACAGACTTATTTGTTCAATTTGTTTATTGTCGACCACTCAACCCACTGAGAGTGTTTGTCGGAGCATATGGCGGACCAAGTTTTTACTGAACGCGCAGAATAAACGAAATTATTTCATTGATTGAAAATTTGTTGTGATTGACAGCTGGCGATACGTTAATTTCTCCGGAAGCCTTTTCTTTCAGGAAAAATTTGTCAGCCTTACCACCAAAAACAAATGTTTAATAATGCCCACAAGAATAAAATTCCCCTGAATTAAATTCATCAAAATGACATATATGACTATGTTCATACAGAGATTTTTGAATCTAAAAAAATGAACCTGTATCCTCTTTGGAAACTACTCACAGTAGACCGTCTCAAGACAGGTAGATATTACCCCGAGGGTATAATTATCACAGCTGGGCCTGTAAAAAATGGCAACAGTCAGGGTCAAACTATCGTTATCTTGATTGAATAATAAGAAACACACAAAGATGTTTAATTAAATGGACAGAGACACAAAGGGCTTAATTTCTCGTGTGAAGCATGTACTAAGTATGTTGTTAAACTTTTTCTTCGCCATTCGATTTAGTCCCTCGCTTCGCTCGGCACCAAATCTCATGGTACTCGGGAAAAGTTTACCAACATACACTTAAAACTGTTTTTTAGGTTGTTTATATTACAGTAATCGGTCTCAAAATGTTATTCATGTCATTCGACGCACCCTCTCTGTAGAAATTCATACCCAACAACCATAACGTTTTTCTTGCATTAAAATTAAACATAATATCGTTGTTTTGTAGTAAATTTCATTGAAGATACAATTAATGCAATTTTATTTTCAATCTATTACACATCCGGTCGCGTAAATCTGACCGATCACTAGATGACGTTCGACCTTCGCTCGGGGCCATAAAAACGTAAACATTTTACATTGAAAACGACAGACAACGGACAAAATTTGATCAGAAAAGCTTACTTGAACCTTCACCTCAGGTGAGCTAAAAAGAAACTTACATTCAATGCAATTGTCGCAACGTTTTTTATCTACAAAAAACATCAGAATACGCATTGGGAAAATAAACTTTAGCATAAAAGGTTCGATAAGAAAGATTTTTTGCGTATAAAAATTAAAATGGAAATACTATTTTTATGTTAAAATTTCTGCGTTGATTTGTGCAAAAGCGCTTAAGGACAGATGATACATACAATTTTTTTTGGAGGAGACTTAATATTATGTCACAAGTTTAGAAAAATGGATAATTCTTTTAAATAATTCTCCTAAGAACTGGAAAATGAAATAGACTTGGAAAATATTAGTAATATTTCAATGGAATTTCAAATATAGACAACACTCAGTTAAGGTCTACAGATGAAAATAAATTTCAGAAAATGTTACCTTGGTGCTAAAAGTGTAATATGAACTTTAAGAAAAATATACAAAGCCAGGTTAATTTTATTAGAAAAGGCAAAATGGTAAAATTCAGCCCATGTGATATTGCTGATTTTTTGTCATTTTGTTCTTGCTCATAAAATTCACCTGGCTTGGTATATTTTTCTAAAGTTTATTTTACACCTTAAGCACCAAGATAAAATATTCCGAGATTTATATTCACCTGTAAACCTTTACTGACTGTGATTTGTCTATATTTCCTTTTAATTGAAATATTTATAGAATTTTCCAAGTCAATTTCATTTTCCAGGTCTTAGGAGAAAAAATTCTAAGAATTATCCACTTTCTTAAACTTGTGACATGATATTAAGTCTCCTCTAAGGAAAAAAAAATTGTTTGTATCAGCTGTCTTTAATACGACATGGAGTGATCTTTATTATGATAGATATGTTCATTGATTTGCTTAATGCTTTCACACAAATCAATAAATGATGCATGGTGAAGAAGTAAAGGACTCAAAAGGATTGGACAGTGATTAATGACTTTAAAGGCAGTTTGCTGATAGATTGCATTTGCAAAAAATTTCATTACAAAGACCACAAAAAACTTATTAATGTGAATCATGATCAGTAGCTTAATTCGAGCTTCTTCGATTATAATGTCATGTAAGAGTCTTCAAAGTAACTTAGCTACAAAAATTGAATTATGCAAAAGCTGTTTTTAAGTTTGCCAAAAATCGTTCAAAAAATTGCTCCGACAAAGAAGAAAGTACAAAAAGTAAAAATAACTGATCAAAGTACGTCACAAGAATGCATTTGAAAAGAAAAGAAACTGAAAATGAAATTTAATTAACACGTTTGATGTTCAAAAAAATAAGCTTGAGGCTTGTTACAATATAAGTTACAGACAACTTACCTTGACAATTATCTCCATCAAAGCCAATGGTACAGTTACACGTGTATCCTCTTATCTTTGAATGGTCTGCCACACAAGTCCCATTCTGACAATCATGATTGTCACACACATCAACTATTTGAACAAATATTTAAATTAGGTCTTAAATCGTAACTCATGGTGCTTAAATAGCATGTATACACCTGTATTTCATTAATTGTTTGGAAAAGTTTTGTGGAATTTTATCGACATTCATTTCTAGTACGTTTCATTCATACATTGCGGTATAAATGTATTCGTACGAAGTACAAATTAACAATTTTTATTGAAGCTTTAAAAAGAAATAATTTTTAATATTTGTTAATGGAATTAGAAAGAAAAACTAAGCGTTATTTTCATTCAGAGGTTATCAATGCAATGTGTAAACTCATGCTTTTCTACTTGCAACGCTTACATAAAAGTCGTACTTTTATTCACTTTGTGAGTAAGAGGTCTTAAGTTAACACATTAATGAATTCTAAAAACAAAACGTTTAATCCATAATAAAATACTTGATAGTTACACTTCATTTCCGAATCAGACTGAAGAGGAAAATTAATAATAATAATGTCAATAGTTGCTATAATACTTGACACTAAACATTTTCTTTAGAACATGAAAGTAAGCTTCAGGTTTGTTGCAATGAAAGTTATAGATAGTTTACCTTGACAATTATCCCCGTCAAAGCCAATAGTACATTTACACGTGTATCCTCTTATCCTGGATTGGTCCGCCATACAAATTCCATTCTGACAATCATTGTTTTCACATACAGCAACTATGTGAACAAATACTTATATTGTACCATAAATCGTAACTTCTGGTGCTAAAATAGCATAATTAAAAAAAATAAACTACACATTTCGACTTGATTTAGAAATCAAAGGACGACAAATTTACAGCATGCGATTGATTGTCATATAATTATTGGTAATAATTCGTGGCAGGTTTGTCCGTGTTTTTTTTTTTTATAACAACGAAATCAGGAAAAAACACGCCATTTAATTAGCTGTGTATCAAAAACATAATAAGCACCTTTTATTTTCTTTTAAGATTGCTATTTTTGTATAAAAATTAACACTAAGCTATGTTTACTCGCATTGGAAGGTCGTACATTTTGGCTGTGGTTTGCGAGAATCAAAAACATAATAAACACCTTTTATTGTCTTATTACTCAACTATATGTTTAGGAATGTCTCTCGTCAAATATGTCGTCATCAGCATTTACATTACGCAGAACAGGCGATCCAGAGGACTAGATTTATTGGTTTAATTATTAAGTATAAAAATTCTTAAAAAAGTATTATATCATCGTTATTTAACCTAATCATTAAAATTCAAAGAAAATAATTTATTAAATACAATTTGTATAGAATTTGAATTGATCTGGTAGCCTTTGAGCTGCAGAGGGACAGAGAATATCGTTAGAACAATAAGTGAATTCGTGATTTTCATCAATTTTTTAAGTACATGGGCATATACTATTTTGTTTGAGATGAAATATGGCATATTTATTTCTCCTATAGTGTTATATTTTAAAAAAAGTGCTGAGAGCTAATTCTGGCCTGCATTACATTATATTTATTTATAACAGAAATTTAGCGACGTTGATTTTTTTAAGCTATTATACGCATTTTCGGCAAAATTTCAGTATTTTCCAAACAGCACAGGCTAGCCCCCAGCACTTTAAGGGTAAAGGAAATCAACATCTTAAACATGTTAAACGTGTATCTTTTTTTTTGGAAAAAAGAAACAGCCGTATGTCCTTGCACTATCCTCATTTTCTACATTCAGATTAACAATTTATTGTTATACACAAACAGTTGATACCTGCGATATAACTCGTACTGTGTATTTCCCAGCCCATGGATAGCTATATTACATTTTTCTACAGGTATTTTGCTCTGTTACAATTGTTAAAGAAGAAATAAATATGAAAACAGTGCTAAGGTCACATTTTCAATGTCCTAAACTGTTTAACATCGCTGAGTATTAATTAATTTTAAACTACATATATTATGTAAGATAATCTTTAGATGGATTTTTACACAAATACGTATAATTAAGGAAAATCTCACTGACTGATCTGATTTTTTTTGCAACCACCGTAGAGCATTGAGGGAGATGCCTCAACTACAAATGTTTTTCTCCTATTTGAAAATATGAATTATATTTCTTTAAGTTTTGACCATACCGA